>NC_052479.1:27487464-27572322 GCF_009730915.1 Dioscorea cayenensis subsp. rotundata | reverse complement strand
TATATAAATATTAATTTTTATGTAAGAAGCAGTGAACTTATTTGATGGGAAGGCATATGAAAGCAAAATCATTAGGAATATTTCTAGAACTACATAGACAAAAAAAGATCTAATAAGACATTTAATTTAAAATTACTAAATTTAGAAAAATGAATGAAGATTTTGAAGAAGTAGGGGAGATGAATCATTTGATTGCGTTATTAGATGAGATGGATATATATTTATTGTGATAGTTTACACAAATATTAATATCCACATAATTTTGATTATAATAATATCGAGACAAATACATATACATTGAACAATCGTGAATGGGAAGCAATCAATAAAATTTGACTGACTTCATATAGATTTAAATAATTACTAATTAAAAAAAAATTAAAGATCTAGTTAAGCATACATTGAAAATTTTCCACTTATATACCCAAATCATTCATGTAAAATATAATTATTCCCCATAATTTTATTATAATTTTATATTTTATATAAGGGAAAAGTCAAATTTATCACTACCATACCTTCAAAAAATTCAACATGATTTACTTTGTTTTTTCATCAATAGTATTATATATATATATATATATATATAAAAACAATGTATGCGATACCAATGACCTTATCAAATAACAACCATGATATACCTTCAAAGATGAAAGTGATTAATTAAATAAAAAAGAAAATACATTTATTATATTGAACATTTTTGAGAGTGGAAATCATCTGCCTTAATTAGCTTTTATTTTAGTTTATTGTTTAACTTATTAACAAAGTTTTGGTTTACTTATTTTTATAAAAAAAAAATTACGTGGATAAAAAGTGGAATATATGATTTA
The DNA here is from genome assembly GCF_009730915.1 of Dioscorea cayenensis subsp. rotundata. Lineage (NCBI taxonomy): Eukaryota > Viridiplantae > Streptophyta > Magnoliopsida > Dioscoreales > Dioscoreaceae > Dioscorea > Dioscorea cayenensis. The sequence continues at coordinate 27,571,489 of NC_052479.1, read as the reverse complement.
TTTATATCTATAAAATACAAATGAGATCATGATCTTTGAAGTGGTGCATGTGTGAAGACTGTGAAGACTATCAAAGTGAATGGCACATGCATTGGAAGAGGAGATTGAGTGGCTTGTGATTTCTAATATGGCATCAAGAAACAGGGAAAAGACTATCCATTATGAAGAATAACTTGTTCCACTTAAACTCCAAAGATACAAGATCTTCATGTGATGGTGTTTAGATTCTAAAGGGACCACAAAAACTTTGTTAGGACCACTGCACGCCTAACCAATTCAACCCTTATCAAACAATGCAACTTAATTTCTTCTTTCTCTCTTCTTACTTTTCAACCATTTTTGAGTGTCCAATTTGCTTTCTTTATAATTTATGAATTTATCATATGCATGCATGCATGCCAATTCATGGATATTCTTAGAATTCAATGATTTGTCGACGTACTTATTTATTTTTCAAAGCATGAGTATCTCATTGTTCTTTGTAAGGTTGTGCAAGCAAATCTTAGAGAAGATATGAAGATGTCTCTTGATATGTGTTTGTGTGCGTGTGTGTATATGTATGAATAAGAAAGAGATAAAAACATTGATGGTCAAGGATGACAACAAGCACACAGATATATAATTAAAGAGAGAAAAAGAAAAGTGCTATAATTATAGTTCAATCATATATATTATTAAAAGCAAATGATTACATATTATAATGTTTATCAATATCCATATAAAATCTAACTCAAAAGGAACAAACCTCAAATAACTTAGGAAAAAAATAAAAAAAGACACTTAAAAACAACCTAAATGAAAGAACTACTTAAGTAAATGAAGCTGATCAAGAGCAGACTGCTTGAACAGCCAAGCTCACAGGCATGTTCTTGCATTCAGAGTCACCGAGCACTCTCGCCGATCCTTTGATCGAGCACGCCATCTTTCCAACACATGCCTAAACAAATCATAAATCATTAGACTCAGATAGTTTCTGAGAATTATAATCCTAATTAACATGCTAATTAAACATGAAGGAAATCTTTTTATGCATTACACATTACCTTTTGGATTGCATCAAGAGCAATTTGAGAGTCACAAGTTCCCTTCTGGAATGCACCACACATGCCAACAGGATTACCAAAGCTTGCAAACTCAACATTTGAAATAGTTCTAGTTCCTTGGCAAGACAAAGTTAGGGTTTTTCCTTCTTCGACATGCCCGCAGACGGTTCCGACCACCATTGTCTGGAAGTTCACATTGAATGGTTCTCCACCGGCCTCTTCAAACAATATTAAAGTGTTTGGCTCTCCTTCTTTGAGGAATGATCTTGGTACATGATACCTATAAACAATAGAACATAAACTCAATCATACACACACATTTATATATGTATGCATACATAAGATTTGAGTATTTATATAATGTAAATACATACCAAATTTGACCAGGCTCGCCACAACCAGTTCGACAATGGTCATCAGGGACTGTATGGTTGTCTATAATCACACAGCTCGCAACCTTGATTGTTTGCAATGGTGGTTGGCCAATATCTCCCAAGGTTATTGCCATTCACCCATGCTACTCCCTTTCCCATGCCTTCCAAGTTCACCACCACTGCCTCAGTTCCAAGAGGAGCCTTGAAGGTTGTCTAATGATACATATAAACATTATACACACATTATGAGTACTAATATATGTTTATAAGTGATATAGATTGGTAACTGATAAAAAGGTTCATAAACATTGTTTACCTTGTACCAAGTGAAGGGTCTCATGGAAGGGACGGAATCAGTGTACCATTTGTCATTAGGGTTATCCATATATATTTCATTATCCTCACCATTCAATCCAACCTGATAATAATTCAATGTAAATGTTTCATGTTTTCTTTAATATATTAAATTTAATGTTTTAATGAATCAAATTCATACCTTGTATGCCCACAATTCAGATGATAAATCATGTTTCATACCACCATCTCCTATGAGGAACACTGGCCCGCCGGCAATTCCGGTCGGAACCAATTCAAAACGAGCACCATAATTCTGTTAACAAGTTCAGAAACATATATATACATGAAAATATAAAACTAATCAAGAAAAAAAAATAAAATACAAGAAGAATCTATTTATAACACACCGCATGACCAATTGTGCCACTAAGCAATGAAATATAGTTTTTCCCTTTTTTGATTTTCACACCAGCTTCAAATGTAAAGCTGAAATTTCCATCAGCTGCATATTGAGATCCTGAACACACAAACAAACACATATAAATTATAAATTATGATCAAATCAACCTCAATGAATTAATTATTAAGTGTGCATGCACTTACCAACGTGATCCCCATTAAGAAATGCATGAAGAACATGACCTTGAGTAGCAACTTGCAGAGTCATGTCCATATCATAAGGATGATCAAAAGTATTCATGTACCACAAGTAGTCACTTTTATCACCACTGCCAATAATCTGGTCTAAAAGCTTGTGATCACTAAAGTTCCCTAGAGCTCCTTTGAGAGTGCTTGTCATTTCCTCTGGTCTCCATGACCAACTTAGTTCTTCAGGCTCATCTTCAGCCTGGCTTCTCTTCTTCACCATTATTGATGTTTGAGTGTTCACCTGTAAATACAAACACATATGATGATACATACATATATAATATTATTACAAGATAATTAAGACAAAAGATTTGCATGCATATGTATATATAGATTTAATATGAACCTTAGCAGTGTTGTAAACTTCTTCTTTGCACTCTGGAAGAATACTGACAGAGGATGCAGGGACAAAGTAGTTTTGACCATGGTATTTTACAGTTGCATCAAGAGTGGTGTTTGAGTTTGAAATGAAGCAACCTGGTGTGATACCTTTTCCAGTGAATTCAGTGATCTAAAACCACCACAAAATACATATATACATGAGTTTCCAATTCATCGATGATAAAAGTAAACAAAAACTAGTATTAATAATTAGTTCATACTTGAACTCCGTTTTCAAGTTGTGTAGAGTTGTAGTTGCCATAAACAAGAGCTTTCTCCATTGATTTTCAACGCTGCATGAAGCGCCTTCAAGTGTCCCCATTTTGGTTGCCTTATATTTCCTATAAATAATAATAATAATAATAATAATCATAATCATATAATAATAATGATATTAAAATAAAATTAATTAATAAAAATAATAAAAGCATAAACTTTATACAAACCATATTCATCAAGGGGAGCATCATAATCATAACTAGTAGTGATATATGGTCCTCCTGATGTACGTCCAAAGTTTGTTCCTCCATGATACTGCAACATTCATTACTCTTAATGTTTAATCAAAAACAAAAACAAAGAAACATAAATAGATAATGCTTTATTAAATTAAATATAAATATACGATGTATATACAAACCATGTAATAGTTTTGCACTGTTCCATTGGTTTCAAAGAACCTAGCCACTGCATATGCTACATCTTCTGCCGGTCTATGTGGGTCTGGCTTGTCCCAATCCTTAAACCTATATATACATATATATTTCATGTTAAACTTAATTATATAATTATATAAATATAGAGATATATAGAGATGATAAGAGAAAACATATATACCAGCCAGTCCAGTTCTCAGTCCAAATCTTGGGACTGTTTGCATTGTTAGGTTGAAAATCATGACAATAGAATCCATTGCAAGTGTTTATCTGATGAAACATATAAGGAATTAATTAGCATGGATGATTACATGAAAATCAAGGTTAATTATTTTTTTAATGTTAATCTTATGAAATATAAATATTCATACCATTGGTTGCGGTGCATCAGCTTGTTGGCACATAATCCATGGAACACCAATGTCTAGAGATTGAGCCATGTTAGCACACCATTCAATGTAGTTTTTTGCAGCAGCTCCATATCCAGATTGAATGTTTCCATACTCATTCTCAATCTATCAGTTTTAATCATCAAATTAATCAAAAACATAATCTTAATTATTTAATTAACACTAATGATATCACCTGAGAGAGTATAATTGGTCCTCCTTGAGGTGCCAATAAGTTTTCTTTCTTTAACATATCCACAATCAATGTTGTGAATGTTTGCATCTCATCCTGTAATTAAGAAAAAATAATTAAAACACTATTAATATATAAATATAAATATTATTGATATAATTAATTCTGAATTAATATATAACCTTGAAGGGTTTGTTATCAGTTCTCATTTCCATCCCTGGGATTTGCCTCAACCAAGCAGGGAAGCCACTGAAAGAAAAAGAAAAAAAAAATGTTAAATAAACATTATATAAATTAAAGTTGCATGTAATTAGTGCTTAGTTAATCTAAAAAGGTTAATTAAATTACCCATAATCCCACTCTGCACAAACATAAGGACCAATGCGAACAATTGCATATAATCCAGCGTTCTGAATTTCTTTGATAAATCTAACCAAGTCTAGATTGCCTTCAAAGTTATACTACAAAAAAAAAAAGAAACAATAATTAATATTATATTCATCGGAAAAAAAACTTAATTAAATAGTAATTAAGTACTAATTAACGAAAATGCATATAGTATAGCGGTATTTGGCCTTATTAGAAGTATTGATGGTAACGAGTTACCGATTGTAGGTACAGACTCGCAGTTGAAACTCTTGATCCCCATATGAGAATGCTCAGGTTAGATGGCCGATTCCCGTGCACAAACTCGGATTATTGTTTTTGTAAAAAAAGAAAATTTAAGTATTAATTATTTACCTGACGTTTAACAGGCTCATGAGCATTCCAGAAAACATAAGTTTCAATTGCATCTAGACCTCCTTCTTTTGCCTTTTTAATCAATTCTGGCCACATCTGAACATCCAAATCATTGAAATCAATAAAATATTCAGAAATAATAAAAAAACTCACAAGCTTCAATGCCATATAAATTTAATTAATAAAACAAAAAAGCATGTATATATATGAAATTTTACCTCAGGAGTAGAACGGGGATAATGAATTGAACCAGAGATGATAATCCTACGTTGGCCATTAATGAGAAGAGCTCTTCCATCATGAGAAACAGTTGTAGAATAAGCTAAAAAACTAAGTAAAAAGAGAACCAAAACCACAACCAAAGACTTAGCCATGGCCATGTTTCTTAGTTCTAAGATCAATGATCTCAAGACCAAGATTGTTTGTGTATTATTATGACTCCTTTAAGGGTCTATTTATACTAAAAAAACAATATGATTAGGATAATAGTTTCATCTTTATCTTTTTCTTTAAATCTGGTAAATTTCGGATATTTATTTATTTTTCTTTGATTGGTTGATGAATTGTTGAAGTGGATTCCAAATTTAGATGTTTGAATATTTATATATATTTAGGAAACATTAATTGTGTTTGTGTATATCCATTGAATATAATGATTAGATTTATATACTGAAAAAGGGATGGTTTAATTTGCATTTATTGTGTCATTACAATTTTTAAAAATTTAAAAAATTTTGGGGATCTTGTAATAATTTAAAAATAAAAAAATTAATTTTTATTTTGTATTGTTGGTTTTAGATTGAAAAGGATTATTTTTTCAAACAATATGGTTAAGATTTATAGCAAAAGTTCAGTTTAGATTTACATAAAAAAAGATTATGTTTTGAATCGATATAGTTGAGATTTACAATGAAGTTTAAGTTTATTTCATTTTTTATAAATATATCGGTCTGTTTATCCATTTTTTTCTATATATATATATATATATATTAAGAGATATTTTTTTAACTTTTTTTTATTTTTAATAAAATATGATTTATCATATTATTCAATTTAACTGATATTTAAATATTTGACACTTTTTTTCTAGATACTTCTTGACAATTAGTACACTTGGAGCAAAAAAATAAAAATAAAAATAAAAATAATATTTTTAAAAAATAATAAAATCATTATTATTATTATTATTATTATTTTATTTTTATGTCTCTGTTTCGAAGGAGATCGGTGAAGTCTCTCCAAAGGTGCGATTTTTGATGGCGATTAGCACCAGTGCAGCAGCAATGGCGACGCTGAGACTCTCCAATCCCATGCTTGCTTCTTCTCCTCCTGTGTTCTCCGTCATCTCCAAGTCCATCAGCTTGAGAACTCCTGCTTGGAAGAACTCCAATCATCAAGGGAACTTAGGTTTATCTGTTTCATCTAGTGGTGGCTTTGGATCTCTGAGAGGTGGAACTGGTGTTTTGGAGCGTCCCACCTTCGATCAGTCCCAGTTTGATCCTATCCCTCAAGTAGAAGAAGGTATCTTTTCTCTTCTCTTTTCCTTTAACGTTGCTTGCTAATCTTTTTCTTTTTTTCTATGACAACCTTAATTTTTTGTTCTTCCTTGTTGTTTTTTCTTATCAAAGTTAAATTGCATGTAAAGAAAAAGGCAAACTTGGGTTTGATTAGTGTTGGTTTGAAAGGAAAGGAAGTTGGAGTATGATTAGTGACAATGGATGACTAATTGTTTCAGTAATTGAAGGTGAATTTGAAGGATTCATGTGAAGAACACTGTACTTTGTAACTAGTTTTTGGGGGAAGTACAAAGAAACCAGAGAATTTGTAAGTGAGGTTGGATAACAGTTGATAACTTCTTTGCAAAAACTTAGGCTCAGTTTAAGATGGAAAGTTTCTGAAAAACTCAGTGTTAGTTTTTGAATATGTTAAGCAGAAAAGAAATCCTGATTCTTGTGGAAGTCTTAGCATTGACAAGTATTAACTGAGTGAAGTCATTTGGTAGATATGAGTTCATCTTGCAAGGAAGATACCCAAAGTTGATAAATAAAAGGCAGGGAACCCTTGCTTTTATAGTTCTAGAATTTATTGTTATGAATGACATATTTTAGTTCTATTATATGAATGTATGGTGATTGCTTAGATTAAATTATATGATTGATTTAATGAATCTTTGTTATTTGTTACGCTTGTTTCATGTTGAAGGTGAGGTGGATAATTTTTCTAATCCTCTGAAGTCATCGACAAGTAGAGTTGTGATTTACTGATTTCCATAGCAAGTCCCATTGCATGTTTTGATGTTTGTTGTTTAATATATTTGGTGCTCTAAATGTTATTATTTTCCTATATAAAAATAAAAAAATTTGACATTATGTTGAGATCTTCTCTAATTTGTTCATCCTTCATATTGATTTGGGAGCATTGCCCTTTCTGGTCTGATAGCTGAAGTATATAGCTTGGAAATAGCAGAGCTAGAATGTTTTTCATATTTTAGCAAAAATACTCTGCTTCTGAGTGTTTTTACTTTAATTTTCGAATGCAAGTTATCCTTTTCTTCAGATTCATCAAATGTGCATTGTTACCTTGCCACAGTTTTTTAATGATGGATTTAACCTGGAGAAAAAAATATGAATTAGGCATGATTAGCTTTCGTATTTCATTTTGAACTATTGGATCTTCACTTACTACATATATGATATTTTGCCGCTTACTGTTTCTTTGTTTATAGGGGGAGATTTTGGGAAGTCAATTGTTAAAAGAGGTATAGGAAGTGGAGACAGTTACAGAGTTTTGCTGATTGATGATGAACATCACACTGAGAGTTTAGGTAATGAGATGAACTTTTTTTTTCCTGTATTTAATTGTGCTTTATTGTTTCTATTCCCTTGTAATTTTGAGTTTTTACTATTTCTTTACAGTGGAAAAGGCATTGCCAAAGGTTGTTCCATCTCTAACAGTTATTGAAGCGAGGAAGCTATTTCATGAATCTCGTGAGAATGGCCTTGCGATTGTCATCATTACTGTGAAGGTATGAACTATATAATTTTGCAAGTCTACATAAATCCATAAGATGATGCATTGTATCTTGATAAAAAATAATTGATCATCAAAACTGCTTTGTTGGAGTTATTAGATAAGAATTCAAACCTTGTTTAATATGGTGCAATACAGGCATGATATATTTTTCATTAATTATTAACAAATTTCCGTATCAGTGTTGGTAATTGAAGTATATGGAGACCTTGCAAAGCCATTCCATTGAGATCTCTTTAGAAAGAAAATGTATGAAAAACATGTATGGAATTATTGTTTATAATGAGATACTGATATTTGTCATTCAACAGGAACATGCTGAGTTTTATGTGCAAATGATGCTTCAGTGTGGTCTTCGGTCAGCCATGGAACCAGATTTATCGGCCTGAATCAATTTTTCTAAGTAATCTTTTTTTCCACGGAAGAGTTCAAATTGTATGAGAGTTAGTTTTTCCTGTGTGTGAGGAAGCCTCATGTCAAATTTTGTAGAGATTAAGAGGTAAGCTTGACAAAAATTACACTTATGTTTGTAAGCTCAGGGCTTGAGATAAATTTAATATTTTGGATATATAAGCTCAATTATCACTATTTGTTTGAGTCTATTCTGTTCTATGTTGTAGTCTGTTGAGGTGTTGTATGGTTTTATTTCCTTATGTAGCATTATGCAAAATTAGTTGCTGTCATGAACTTTATCAGCTATTGGAATTTAATCTTTAGTCTTATCTTTTTAATAAAATGAATACAGCATGCAAAAAATTTACAATTGTGTATACATCCTCACCTCATAAAAATTATATTTGTGTCTTAATCCCCACCAAACAGCAGCGTTGATGTATATACATTAAAACTGATGTTACTTTAAAAGACAGTTGTATTCTTGATTTCACAGCAATTTACAGGCAAAAGATAATGTAATAATGATATCAATGATGATAAAATGATTTTTTTTTGGTGAAAAATTTGCAGATAATGTTTGACAATATACATAACATAGGCAAATATTTTTATTTTGTGAGAATATATATATATATATATATAAGGCAGTACAGATATTGGGGATATGCGCATTTTCCTCAATTAAAATTACTGTTACTTGTATTCCAAAAAGATTAATGTGAATCAAAGCAATCCTGCTACATTCCAAACAACCATTGAACAACTACCATACCAGTACCACTCACCACCACCTTCTGTTTGTCTGTATAGAAACCAAATATTGAAATGAAACTATTGTACCTAATAAATACATTAACTACAAGATTTATCCATAGCATTAAAAAAACTGTTATATATGAGCAGCAATAAAATTACTAGAGTTACATTATCAACTGATCTTTCATTTTCAGAAACAAGGATGTCCAACTCCCATGCAGATGGCAGTAGATGATAAAGCATGCAACCAATCTTCACATCTTACTGCATTGTTCACTACCACCAAATTATATCAAGTCCTCAAATTCCGTGCAACTTGGCCTTGCACATTGTCCTTTGAGAAGAGAAGATTAAAAGTCGATGACGGTGATAACAGCTTCCTCCAGTGGCAACTTTGAAAGAGCCAATTCAAATATTTCGAGTCAAGAGAGCTGTGTTTGAGTTGCACTACATTTTGCCGGGTGGATCAGATTCAACTTCAGGATCATCTGCTGTAGTAGCTTCATCCTCGCCCTTCATTTCGATGTCATCTTTGGCCTCAACTTCACCTGTTTCTACTTCAGACTGCGCGGCCTCCTGCCCTAGTTCCATCTCCGGACTCTGTTTCTGACTTTCTGGTGCAGCATCTTCTAGATCACCTCCATTTCCACCACCGTCAGTTTCAACTGCTGTGTTTGCAGCCTAGGGAGACAGTTAAGAAACAAAATAAGAACATTTAAGCCAATAATTTACACAGCCTGTTCAGGTATTAGATAAGAAGAGAGTTAAAGAAGCTTTTCAAAGCAGATTTAGGTTAAAATTATCCGGTTCTTGGTAAATTAGGAATCAAATAAACAAAATTTAATAGCAAATCTCCGTGGTTTACCTGGTTGTCTTCAGGTTGTTGAGTCGCCATGTTTTTCTGTTCATCTTCCTTTTTGGCGCGCTTGTTCCTCTCACTAGGTTTTGCATGATACTTGGACCGAACTTCAGGTGGTAATAGGTCAGGAGGAACAACTCCTTCAATGCCATGATCAGTGAACTGCATAGAAGTATGAACATAATATTGTGGTTAAACAACAGGCTTATAAATTACCAACATTTTATATTTGCTTGCATGCTCCCATAAAAATAAGTAATTGTTATCCTATCCCTGTAAAAGCCATGTGCTTGGATAGCCCTCCAAATTATCATTATTGGCTCATGTACACTTTTGATTGGAACTTAACTAAAACAATTTTATGAAAAGGACAACATTCACTTTTATTAGTAGAAGGTAAGGATAAATGGTATAAAAGCAAATGAAAATGCATTCTAAGGGCATATAGGCAAATATAATTTCAAGGGTATATTAACAATTAGCTTTTTTTTATAAGGGTGTGCAGGCAATTTTGTCAAATTTTAAACAAAAACCAATGATAGACCATACCCTAGAAAATCCTTCTAAGTCTTGCCTGGCTGAAAAGCGCAAGCCTTTCCAACAGTAAACCTGCATCACAGAAGCAAATATACGACAAAATCATTCAGACGTTCTGAAGAGCTGAAAGGGTTTGTGACAGATTAACCATATGGAGCATTGCCCTTGCATGGAGTGTGACTACTTTTTCATCCCAGCCACTAGATTACAACAAGTAAACTTGTAGTTGTCACAGTATAACACAAACAAGATATATAAGACTTACACGATTGTTTTTATGATGATATTCAGCTTCAATTCCAGCAGAATCATCCATCTGCATTTATTGTAGCATGTTAATGTTTATAAGTAAATTGGCAGTTTAAAAAGAAAATAAAATGAGCTTGTCATTCAAAAAATTTTAATAATAGCTGCAACACAGAGAGATTGAAGGGAGGCTCACATCTTCAGCGAGGGGCTTCCAGTACTCAGCAACTGAAGGAGTCCGAACACGTTGCGGATCAGTCAGAGCGTTCTAAATTTGCAATTCAAATAAATTAAGAAAATAAGGTACATCACAAAGAATATCTAAAAACGAGACATTCTAATTTTGTATTCAGAGGAAAAGGGGAATCTAAGAAAATGCAAGATAATTTTACCATGGGAAGGGGTCATGTATGCTTTAGTTGGGCAACTCTGATCTACATGCCTCAATTTCCATCTGATACTCTATGGTGGCATTTAATACATGGAAATGGAATGGAATGGAGTGGTGGGGAACCTGGAAATGATGGTGCTCATTCTAGATTGCTAATGTTCACATGCAAAGTGGAATGCAAAGCACATTTTCATTTCTAAGTTATATATAATTACATATTAATTATAAATTAAATTTTCTAGATAGAAAAGGACAGTTAAAGAGAGTGGTGATGGTGGTGAGAGAAGCTGAGCAGACAGTACAATCAGAGGTAACAATAGGGATAGAATGAGAAATTAGTGAACAAATAGAAAAAAACAATTCATTTTGGGAACTCCCTCCCACGTGGCAGCAAGTGCGTACTCTTCAAGTGAGAGTCCGCGTACCAATGTATATGCCCATTCACATTTCTTACGTGGCCACCTAAAATAGAAACGATAAATCCAAAATTACAAAAGTCCATTTTATACAATTCCATTCTCATGCATGAAATGTTATCTTCATTAGAATCCTGCAGCAGACAAAAGGCTATGGGGGAGGAAGATGCTTGTTGCAAGGGAAGGCCTGACCTACTCATGATATCACCCTCCTGCTTAGGTAATCCTAAGCAGGGACTATGGGGCATGGCCTTTTGGTCGGTCCATACGTCCCTTGCTTATGAACGTTCTGGTTTTCAGTTTGTGCATGCGCGTGGGGAACAATGGTCTCAGGGCACCCTCACCCGGTTGACCAACAAGTGGAAAATCACTATTCTAGTATGAGAATTTGATTACCAGTCCACATAGCAAACTCAGATTCGGATGTAAAATTCAAAACATAATCTGTAATTTGTCAAGACTAGAAAAAAAGAATTATGGCAGAACTCATATTATTCTATGAGGTACAGGGAAAAACATGATTCATATTGCGCAACATTAGAACTCATGGTCAACCAATCAAAGGCCCCTGAATAAAATTGATAAAAAATGTTTGCTGATAATAGTCTTCTTTGTGAGAAAGCTGCCAGAAATGGAATGTTCTTGATACAGCTATTTCCAAACTAACTGGCCCAATAGGCAATCTATCATAAAAAATAAGGAATACAATTTAAAAGACCTTAACAGATAAGACTTCAAGTTTATTTATGCAACAGATATGCACAATGATAGCTTTAAGAATTCTACTATATATAAATCTATTTTTCATTAATAATAACAGGAAAGATTAAAAGGAGCCCTGCAAGAACATGAAAATAAATTCAATAAACATCACATACCAGATTTTGATCTGCCCATTTCCATAACTGTGATAATTCTCTATTACCCAATCTCCACCTTGGCTTACTATGACAAAAATACCATGAATTAGTTCCATTATAAGATTGCTATAATAAATGCTAACACTCATCTAGAAAAGCAGCATAAGGCGTGAAATATAGTAATTGAAATGAACTTCGACCATGAAAATTAGGGCCAATTTCTTCCAGCTAAACTTTATTGCCAATGGTCTCACAAAATATCCATGCTCAAGTTTCCCAAGAACAATAATACCATAATTGACAACCAAATTAGGATAGTAAGGGAGATGGATTCTTTTGCAAATAAGCCTCACAGAACTCACAACTGCATATACATATATATATATATATATATATATATATATAACTTGCAAATTCTGTAACCTCTTGCATACCTTTCTAAAACTAAGGTTTTTACATATATGCGTTGATGAAAATATTAGTGACAGAATTGTTTTAAATAAATACCACTGCATGTTCACTTGTGCAAAATATTGCTTCAGAGGAGAATACAAGCACAACTTTAGATGTAACAAACTGACGATATATTGCAATATTACAATAAATGATATGAAGCTTTATCCATGTTTGATATTAAAATAGACAACATTTTATTCAATAGAAGAAAGTTGCAAAGTCAAGATCCATAAATGTTGAGAAGATAAACTCGAGAATATTCATTTTGTTTTCTATTATTTAATCTTAATTTCCTCCATCTCATACCCACCAATTAACCGATTAACTATTTACACATGATTATCTTCTTCTTTTGAGCCCTAGGAATTCAATTTCTTCCTTGAATTAAACAAATAGTGTGGCATGTTGATACTACTCTTTTGCCTTTAGTTCCATGCCCAATGTTATCTTCCTTGTTTTATGCTGATGCATCTTGTAAAACTTACATGGTCCCACCTGTAACTGACTAATGTGATAACATAAAACTTACAATATCCCCATTGTCATCAGCCATGTTGGTTTGGTAAATTCAATGAAATAACATTTATGGTGGTTCAATCTCATGGCTCAAAGGTCTCAGGTATAGGTGGAACCCTGTTGAGGTTATAAAAGTTCTGTGACAAGATAAAGCTTTTATTTAGCTAAATAGTTTTATTAATCGTAATAACTTGAATACAATATCAAACTCATTGAGCTTAAATAACTTCATAGGGCATGACTAAATTTCAGTTCAAATATTCAATTATTTATGGATGAAGTCTTACTAACTGCCTATTTGCCATCCAATCCAAAGGCAGAATACATAAGCCTTAGTGGTTGCTTCACCCAATAACAATGAAGTGTGATCACATTACCAACATGTTTAGGCCTATCAAAATGCTTAGGAATGTAGCTAGATACTCGTTAAAATACCAACATTCTTCAATAAGCAACTTGAAGAACAACAACAAGCTGTTAGTCCCAACAATTGGAGGTCAGCTACATAAACCCTTCCCTATAGTGTTGCTTTATCAAAAGAAAAAAGACTAGATAAGCCAAGCTCAAACATATCCCTTCATCAAGTTTATGAGTTTATGCTAAACACTCTCTAGGTTTACCTTTTCCTCTTTTATGCGTCCACCTTAAGGGCTTCCATCTTTCTTATGAGGGCATCTACCAATCATCTAAGGACATGTTCATTACCATCTTAATCTGTCTTTCTTAACTTGTCAACTTGTCAGCAATAACTCTAATGTATTTTGAATAAATTCATTCCTTAATCCTATTTGTAGCATCCTCTATAAATTCCATGTTATCTTGGATTATAAAGCCTAGATGTCGAAAATTTCTGCCTCTACTAACTAATTTCAGTATCATCCATCGTAACCCCTCCGTCATTTCTAATCACCTTATTACTGAAATTACATTTCATATATTCCGTCTTGACTCTTTATCCCACTTGAAACCCTTAGCTTCTAAAGTGGTCTTTCTTACCTCCATCTTTAAGTTGACACCTTCCTTGCTTTCATCAACTAAGACAACACACTTGATAAAAAGAATATAATAGGAGATATGATCCTGAATATGCTTAATCAACAACTTAAGCCGTAATATGTAAATAATGTGTTGATTAACAGGCTTAAGAAAATTTTTCAAGAACCATCTACAGCTTCATCCAGAGTCCAGACTTTAGCATGCTAAAAAGTTATTATTTTCTAAAAGGAGTACAACCAATAGTAAGAAATGAGTTCCCAAATTTAAAAACAAAAAAAAAAAAAAATTAACCTAAACGGGATAGAAAAAGTATGTGTGTTATATCTCCTCATGATAGACTACTCTCACGCTTAAAAAACAAAGTAACATAGACAAACATCTAAATGCATAGAATACCGTTTCCGAGCACCATCTTGTAATGCCTTTCTCTCAACAGGTTGCTTTTCAAATGCTGGACAACCATCTCGTTTCCACCAAACCTATATACATGCTTGATCAGATATAATCAAGTTGCAAGCAACAATTTTCACAGACCAGTCATTACATGATGGGAAATGGATGCAGCAAGAAAAGGAACTTGAAGACAATGCTCACCCAATTTTTCTCCCGCTGCAATATATGGTCAATGCTTTGAAGAAATTCTTTCCCCTTAGGTGGAGTGATCTCTAGAAGTTTCTTTACACGCTCTTCACATGCACCAATTTCTTCTTTCTGAAAGTAGGGAAAAAAAATAATCTATTATAAAGTCCAGTATAAGATATAGAAATTATGTTTTGTGATTATGCATGTCTCACTTAGCCATACATACTCCACAAAATAACTTGTAAAGCATAAGGTTCCACACATTTCGCTCTAAATTTACTAATCATCATAGGGTTTCTTGTCTAAAAGCAATGGGCTTGACAGCAAGACACTTGCCGGCCCACCAGCCAGCTAAACTATAAACACCAGAATGGTAGCTTGTTTTCCCTGAGCACATTAGGGTGATAATGATTGCCGGTAGAGTAATGACTTTTCAGTGAAATGGCATAAGGATGTGGTGTCACCCATTTTCCAACAATATGGTAATGTATTGAGGCCAGTGAAAGAGAAAATACTACTAAGAATGATGAATATAAAAATGCAACAAATTTGGCGTAGTACATCAAATAAACACCCTAGTAGATGTGATATGAGCCTCACCATGCCTTCTGAAGGCCCATCTTTGTCATTTTTCCCAGGTGACTGAAAATACAGAAACGTGATCAGATCCAAGTGCTAATCAAAATGATATCGGTGGAACAGTATAAGATAAAAAAAAACCCAATAATTGTAAAATATCTACATAAATCTGTTCACATGGACAATTATATTAGAATCGATCATTTGTATACAACTGATTGCATGGTTACTCACATAAGAAGTAGCAGCGAAAAATCTGCAAAACAAGACTCATGTCATCTATATACAGCTGGTTACACAACTTAACACTAAAGTCATACAAAACCACTTAATAATTATCTTTAAAGTGGTAAACCACATTAATCACATATAGCTCAATGGTGGCATTTAATTGGAAATGATGGTGCATTATCAAAACGATAGAAAATACTTGACTTGTCCATAATACTGCAGCATAAATATCAGCCATTTGGAGAATAGCCAAGAGTAATTGATGAAGTATTGATATATCGCTCCAGGATATAGATCATTTGAACAGAATAAGAGTTGAATTAAGTCAAGGATCATGGAAGATAAGAAAGATCACTTATGACTAGAACTACAGCAGAAAAACAATATAGTTCATCCAACAACTAAGTTGGCCACTGCCACATGTAGGAGCTTATTCAAGATCGTACCATAAGAATTATTTCACATTTGACACTAATATATAAACTTACCAATTTCCCAGTCACATGTTTCCATATGTACATGTTGGAAATTAAACAGTTTGAAGGAAAGATGTCAACAGTCCAATAGGTTTTAGGAATTCTGTCTTAGGACTTTAATTAAGTATATGACCCAAAATAATGACTTACAAGAAGATATGTATTTACAAAATTCAAAGTCCCTACAACTCACTTTAAGATAGTCAAATAGTATAAGACATTGCACAAGAATATGCCGACGGAAACTTGGATCTCTCAACTGCACAAACAAGGAAACTTATTAATGGGATAAATATGTTCTTAAGAATAACATAAATCAAAGACTTGAATACCCTTCTATTGGTTAATCACATTTACCTCTAAGCCCATTAATTTGCTGCTGGTTAAATATTTAATGCTGAAAGCAGCTTCTTCTTGCTCCAGGTTATTAACATTTCCATCATCCTCACTAAGAGGTTGAGCTTCAAATGTATCTAACACAACCTAGAAACAGAAAACAAAGCACTGGTAAGTCGTGCATATACACCAACATCAAAAAAGCATAAGATAAGCGGACGAACACCTTGCTTTAGTATCAAATTGAAAATATTGGCGCAAGCAAATTTACCGTGAAACTTGATACAAACTTTTGCCACTTGGATGGAGCAAGTGTTGATGAAGCTGGATTACAGAAATGTTCCTGAAAACAAACATAATCATTGAACTACCTGAATGAATTTTACTAGATCACATCCACATAATATAGTTCTGTACATATTCCACAAGGAACCATCAAGCCTTGCCCTTACAAACATTAAAACACCAGAAGGTGCAATGAATATTCTCAGTTCCAAACCAGCTACATCAACTTCAACATTCATGACTGTTCAATGAGAGTCTATAGCACATTTTTGCAGGTTTCGATTCTGACATTACTAGTATTAGTCTTGTACATATCACTTCATAAGAACATAAACCAAAAAGTTCACATAACATTTTAATTTTCCAAACTATATAACCATTTTCAAACTTACTATATATTTAAATAGACTATTATCAGCATAAGACATAAAAATAGCTGTCTCCTATCTTCAAGCACCAACATAAAGCCGTAAATTCAATAAAATTAATGCATTAAATTGTGTAACTTACAGGCATATGAGCACAAATGGTTATATTAGTTATAAGAATAATTATTTTTACATAGTTTGTTAGATTTTATATTTTAGTACTAGTGGGCTCTATATGGGCTTAGGGATCTTACACCAAAAAGTCTCAAGACTTAGTGGCTCAATCTCTATACCTATATATAAACTCATTACACTTCTATTACACAACCGATGTGGTACTATATTTCCAACACCCTCCCTTAAGTTCAACTCGGTCGAACTTGCACAGACTTGTACACCAGAGGTCTGTTTACATGGACTTGTACACTACTTGTGTCTCAGAGGTCCTACACCACTTGTGTAAATATATATTGGGCTCCACTATATTGCTCTGATACCATGTTAAGAGTTTTATATTTTTGATACTAGTGGGCCCTATATGGGCTCTATATGGGCTTAGGGGTCTTACACCAAAAAGTCTCAAGACTTAGTGGCTCAACCTCTATACCTATATATAAACTCATTACACTTCTATTACACAACCGGTGTGGTACTATATTTCCAACATAGTTAAAATAGCAGCTTATGACTTTATAATTAACTCATACACATCACAATGCATTTAAAGTATGACTAATACATATAAAAATCTAATATTTCTTTTGTTTGCACTCACAAGTTTACTATGATTATCTGGCAGTTTGAATGCCTTTGTAGTTTACAATTAGTCAATTTCCAACTTTCCCTGAACATTAATTATAGCAAAAATCTATCATAATGGTTATAATAATTGAAGGCAGGCAGCACAGTAAACCTGTAAACTCCAGAAGGTTTTGTAGAAGTTGAAATCAACTGAAACTCCTGAGGAATCAAAGTATGTGAGCTATCACAGATCAGGAAAAGAGATGTTCTAGAGTTAATGGCAAGCAAATAACCACCGATGCCATATTTTGCAAAGAAAACAGTGGACCTCATCATACCTTCTGGAGCATCTTTCTCATACTTTGTTTCATTTGATGTGTTGAAAACTCCCTTCATATTAACAGCTGGAAGCAGCATAAGCTACTAACAATGAATATGCTGATCTTATGTGCATGTGCAAAGGAAACATCATAAAAGGAAGAGAAAGAAGGGAAACCTGAACGCTCAGTCAATGGAAAGAAATGGGCAAGAAACATAAGAATCCGTCCACAAAATACCACATCATTTGCCTGAAAGACCATTTTGTCGTTAAAACATTAACAGAAGTATGTTTCAAAGAAAGTTTCAACTATGGGAAACAGCTGAATTGATTTATCATGAAATGAGAGCACTACATCAGAAATATCATGGTTCTTTTAAACACAAGGCAACAATTAACAACAAATAGCATGCAGAAATATGATAATTTCTCATGAGTATCATAAATCATTTTTTTCCAATTATTGAAAACCAACTGAGTGTCATGAGCATAAAAGAGAAGTGCATATTATACAGTGCATCAAGATAAGTTTATGATCACCAACATTGTAGTAATTCTAGCCTTTATTACCTAAATTCAACAGCAATCACACAACAGACTAAAAACAAGGAATTCCTTTTTCCAAACCTGTTTTTGAGCTCTATTGCAAACAGTACGGTAATTTTCCGTATAGCATGCCCTTGTGGAATATTAAGGCATAGACCTAAACTCAATCCATGTAAAATCCAGACACAAACAGACAACCAGAAAAAAAAAATTAAATAAAAAAAAAAATCTTGGGAAGAATATTGAATTATGCATGGGATACATGGGATACTGGGATTTTGGATGATAAGAAGATTTTCATTCCATTAGATTCTGAATGTAAGAGAATTTGAATCCTTGGGAAAATACAACCTATATTAAACCTTATAAACAGTCACAAAATAAGCTACTCCATTCCATCACTTATAACACAACCAATCCTAGTATACAGTCACAAGTTATAGCAAGCATGAACATACCCAAATTTTGATTTATCCATCAGACCTAATATAGCAGTACATCTTGCATTATAGTTAGGATTCCATATCTCTGATAAGATCTTTCTTTTCTACACACATGACCAAACTCAAAATGGATTCTCCTCCTCAATTTACCCTTACATTTGGCATTAACATTTAAGTCAAACTACATAAAGCATCCATAAAACTAATCTAGGACAAGGGCATTGATAGTTATGTATAACCACCAGTTTAGGGAATTAGTATTTTAACAAAGACAATATCTCTCCTTTTGTGTGCCCAAATTGTTGCAGAAACTACAAAGTTATAAAACTTAGTAAGAGGCGTCCAGGTAACAACAATTCCAAATCAAGAATTCCACATACAATTATTCCAATCAAGTATGTTAGGAATATTACAGACTACAGTAAGTGAAATTAAAGATGCCCATAGAAAGATGAAAGTAGGGAAAGGTGTAGGCCCAAATGGTATATTAATAAAACTTTGGAAGTTCTTAGGAGATGAGAGGATATCATGGTTGACTAGATTGTTTAGTAGGACATTTCATTCTAGGGAAAAGGCCAAATGAATGGAGAAAGAGTATTTTAGTATCCATCTACAAGAATAAAGGTGATATTCAATGTTGCAATAACTATCGTGGATTTAAACTTATGAGTCATACAATAAAATCTTCAGGGAGAGAGTAATTAAGCAAAGGTTGAGACGTGAAAACAAATGTTTCTTTAAATCAATAAAGTTTTACATATGGGAAGTCAACTATAATAGCTATTTATATATTAAGATATTGATGGATAAGTAAAATGATGGAAAGAAAGATTTGCATAAGACCTTTATTGATCTGGAAAAGGCGTACTATACGGTACTTACTGAGATCCTTTGGTGGTTTACGAAAAAAAAGGTCGCTACTAGGTACATAGATCTAATAAAAAATATGTATGCTAACTCTGTCACTAGCACTAGAACGGTAAGGGAAGAAATTATAGAGTTCCCCATTACTTTACATTTCCATTAAGGTTCAACATTATGTTTGTTATAGTTATAAATGAATTGACTAAGCATATTCAAAATCAGATTCCTTGGTGTGCGTCTTTATCGGATGATGTGATCTTCGTTGACAAAAGTAGAGAAAGCGTTAACTTAAAATTAGAGAGATGGAGAAACACTTTAGAAGATAAGGGTTTCAAGTTAAGTGTGGTAAAGATGAAATATCTAAATTGTAATTCCAGTGATAAGACATATAGAAATGAGAAAGGGTTAAGTATCGATGATATTGAAATTGGTAGAAGTAGAACGCCTTACTACGTAAACTCTATACTTCAAGATGAACGGAGCTTATCGAAGAATTCACAAATAGGATTAAGGCAAGTTGGGTAAAATGGAGGGAAGTTTCTAGAGTGCTATGTGATCGTAGAAAGCCTCTTAGATTGAAAGGTAAATTTCCCATAATAGTTATTAGGCCAACTATGATGTACGGTTAGAATGTCGGAAAATTAAGAAGACTGAGATGAGAATGTTGTAATTGTTGGTAAGATTAGCTAAGAAAGACCAATAAAGGAATGAACTTATTCGAAATAAATTGGAAGTGACACCCATCGCCAACAAGTTGAGAAAGAATCAATTAAAATAGTATGGCCTTGCCCTTAGACGACCAGTAAATGCCTCCCATAAGAAATATGAAAGCTCTTCAGGTGAAGGGCCATAGAAAAGGCAAAGGTAAACTTAAAAAATGTTTAGCAAAAACATTACAAAATAATATGTCTAAGCTTAGTTTATCTGGTCTTTTGACCCTTAATGGAATAACGTGAAAGGGAAGGATCCATGTAACCGACCATAAATAGTTGAAACGAACGGCTTCTTATTGTTGATTAGGTCAACATTGGTTTATTTTTTAATATTATAAAAAACTAACCTGTAATGCCCATGTAGTACAACTTCTCATACCACAAAGTAAGTGAAATCATCAAACAACCAAATTATGTATTTGCAAAAACTCTTGATCCACTATTTGGAGAACATTTACCCAAAAGTGTTACCTTAGATAGTCTACGAAGAAGTTGATTGCATGTCCTCAACATCACAAGTTTCCCTCTTCCAAAAAGCTCTTGCTGCAATAAATTCAATCAACATCAACTAGCTACCATCCAATCCAATAGTGGATGAAGATGTTTATTCAACCTATAAACAGGCAAAAGCTTAATAGTTGGTCTACAACGTCTGAATATGACATACCTTTCCCAAAATATCTTGCTTTCTCTCAATATATGCAAAAACTTCTTTGCAATCTTTCACAGTGGACATTTCAGTCAAATCTTCTAAAAGCTGGAACACCATACCACCTTCGACATGTCCTCTTTCACAAAGATACAAGACAATATCTAACAACCAAGAAAAGAACAGAAAAGTAAGAAGATAATGACATGTTCATTCATGTAAAGTGAATACTCTGTGCATGTGTGTGTGTTTGACTGTTTTCCTTTGAGTGCCTAAATGTTTCTATAGGAAGTTTATCAACCTAGTAGACGTGGTATCTGACCAACAGCATCCTCGTTATCAATTGATTGTCCATACTGCACTATCCTCTCGCCTGACTGAACTGCAGCTGACTGAATTGCAGACAAATGCAACAAGCCCATCACTATGGCATAATCAAATGAAAGAAGCACTACTGCATAAATGTGTTATCAGATTATGAAGTAAAAGGTTAGGAATCCATATCAAAAGTCAGCATAGACAAAACAGCACTAGCGCAACAAAAAAAAATGTTACAACAAACGAGGGCAGTCCTCACCATTATTAATTGTTGAACATATTTGGAATAGTCAATACCGTTCAGCTCCACTCAAAACTTTCATGACAAATAAACATATTTCTCATGAACAAGACCATACAAATTAGAGATGGTAAGCTTTTGGCCTTAAATCTTAGGATGATTTCCATCAAGATAGGGTTGGGATCATCAATACTTCTGCCCTGTTGTATGGGGTGTTTCATGTATGCTTCATAGTCTAGACATTACGTGCTCTGCGGTCATTGACTTTGTTATAGAAAATGACTATATTAAACAGTGCACAAGTTTTGCATGACAGTTGGAACTAAATCATTCCCTGTGTATGCCCTTACGTGGGATGACAAAATGCAATAGAGCAGACAAAGTCAGGATTAGGTGTTCAACTAAAACTACTCTCAAGGCAAATTCTAGAGAAGAATATATGCAACAAGGTTATCAAAATAACATCAATGATGAGACATCAGCCAAAAATAATGAAGAACATTAATTCAAGTGCCATATTCATTAAAACAACTCACCACCAATTCCTGAAGTAATGTCCGGAGGGCATTTTCCAGTGTTTGATTCTCATCTTGGATCAAAACAGTTTGTTTCTGCCAGGCAAGCTCCCAATATCAGCCACCAAAAAAATAATAATAATAATGCCAAGCAAAAAAGCACCACACAGTGTTAAGGATCATATGCATACAAAAACGCAGACCAACAAACATCCTCAAAAATATTCAAGAAAATAAGAAATACAAGTGAAACTGATGTGACCTAGCTTTTAAGTACCTGGGGTTTAATAGCTTCCTGAACAGCTTGAAGAGCAAAATTTTCTGGAGATTCAGGTCGTGACAATGCATTCCTAAATACCTCCTAAGGAAAATCAAACACACTTTATTACTCAGATTAGAATCAACAATTGAACATACTATAAAAAAAAAATAACCAAAAAAAGAAAAAGAACACATTGCTGCTAGCAAGATCCACAAGAACACAACAAGAGGATAAATCTACAACGAAACATTTTAGAATGCAAGCACAACCATCATCGATTCTAAAAATTACTTTAACATAATCCAAAAAATAACAAAACCAACAAATGCATACAAGCAAATCAACATGACAACCTACCCCAAAATTAATCTTTTTAACCATACACTCATACAACCTAACCCTAGAGCGATTCACTCTCGCTGAGATAATCAAGAAACAAGGGGAAAGGGGTATTACGACGACGCGGTCACGATCGGCATGACTGGAAACAGAGACAGGGGCTCGAGCGCGCTCTTTGGTGTGCTGGTGGAGGACGATGCGGAGCCCTGGAGTGGCTTCCGCCATTGGAGAAGCCGCAGCTGATGCTCGCTCGAACTCTTCTCTTTTGCTCGCAAGAAAGAGAAAATGGGAACTTTGTGCCAACTTCTAAAATAAGCATTTTTGTCACAAAAATAAATAAATAAATAAATAAATATATATATAATAAAGTAAATAAAAAAATAAAAAAAATGTAAATATGAAATTACAACTTTATTTCCATTCTTTTACTCAAAAAAAACTTTATTTCCATTCTTGTATCAAAAATTTTAATTAAAATATAATTTTATTTTTTGTAATTATAAATTAAATATTATAATTAAAATATATTAAAATTTTATATACACCAATAGGTTTTAATTTTTTGTGGAATTATTAGGAATAAAATTTTCATTCATTCCAAACTATTACAAGTCCAAATATTAAAATGAGATTGGGCATTCTATTTTCATAATAAGAATCATTTGTTGTAGAGCATCATATATTTATATTTACTTGAGAGGAGTTTAATAGTATTTTTTATTTTACTTTTCCATTTTTTTATATGAACCAAACACTGTTTTTTTATTTTTTGTTTTTGTTTTTAGTTTTCAATAACTGTTTAAAAAATTTTCTATGTATTTAAAAAATATATATTTGATATAACATGTAATATATTATCTTTATAAACCGTTCATTATATTACAAAGTAATTATGAAATTATAAATACTTTATATAAAAGTTAGAAGTATCATTTTTAAGAAAAAAAAATTCTCATAAAAGTCTTGTTCACTACAAAAAGTATTTATTTTAACAATAATTTTATTTTAAAAAAATTAAAATTAAATAATATATAATTTAAAAAAATTACTGTTCATGCTCCTTCTGTGTCATTTTATCTGTTGTTATTAACTAAATCTTACATACCAAAAAACTTAGTTATTTTATAAAATTTTATAAAAAATTAGTTATTTTTTTAAAATTATCCATAATTTATATCTTTAAATTTTTCTCTTATATTTAATTCTAACAACAGAGTTGAATAGAATATTAAAGATAATTTTGAAAAAAAATGATAAATACTTCTTAATATTAAAAAATAAAAGTTAGAAAAAATATAAATTTATGACAGATAAAAAAGATTTATGAAATCTAAAATTATAATAAATAATATCTTGAAAAAAAAAACATAATGAAAAACCAAAACCCACTTTTTGTACAGACCTTATTAGTTTTACTTCCTGAAACAAACATCCCCTTTCCTGCTGTGATCTGTTTACCAGAAATTTCACAGACAAGTTGCCAGCCATATAATGTATAAAACTTGGAATGTAAAACAGTAAAGAAACCATGAACAATTCAATGCATTGCTTGATAAATCAAAACTCTTTCATGGTCTTCTCTTTGAGCATATTCATTCAACATCAAATCCCTTCTCTTGCAGCTCTGAGATGACCTCGTTCCTCATTCGGAACCATAGCTTCTGAGCTTCCTGCTCAAATTTCTGTGACTGCAATTGTTTCTGAAAATTATCAGGATCTTTTCCGGACTCGATGTTTCCCTTGGGTCCTACAGTAGTGCCAATTGAGCCACCACTTTTGATAAATTCCTCCATGGCTTCTTTGTCGCCTGGATATGGGAATTTAATTCGCTCATACAAATGGGCCATTTCCTTTTCTTCCTGCACAGAAAGGATGATATCATTCATTAAACTTGGTAGTTCACTGCCAGAGAGATCAGGGATCACTGTGTGGTGTACACTAATGATACGACAAAATCCATTACTTTTCAATTAATTTAACAAGTGAAAAACAATACAAGTAAATTGTCTCGAGATTACATTCTACTAAATCAGGGTTGTCAAAAGTAAATAATGCCTCTTCATATGCCATGACATGTTCAAGAGATAAACCAACATAATAAAAGAAAAGAGAGGCAAAAAAAAAAAAAGATTTATGGCAGAGAAGATGAAGTGCACACTGAGCAGCTAAAATATGGCTCCAATGAGACTTTAGTTATTGAGTAAACCTATCTATGCAATATTTGGTTGATTTTACTACTCAAATTCTTATTTAACTGAAACCTTTTAGATTCTGCTTCCATAGATTATAAATAAAGCCTTGGGAGTTGCTTCAGTGTCTGCTAAAAACAAAGTAATCATGATGTTATATGGCGCATACAAGTCACATGAAGAATGAGTTATTATTAATATATCTTCATAAATGAAATCTCTAACTGTTACATGATTTTCAAGTTGACGACTTGTCATGGTGGAATATTCGGATCAAAGAAAAAAGCTCAAGTTTCATTTGACAGGAGCTATAAACCATGAATTCCAAAAAAGCTTCACATAACATGTATTGACATTGATGCATCTCTTTCATCACAACAACTCATTGGCAAACTCAGGACTCAAACTCACAAATATAAGAGTCATAAAATGGGTACCATAAAGCATGTTTTGCAACGATCACCAAAATCAAGAGCAGAAGTTACCTTGGGCCGCGGCTTAAGAGTCCACCAACCAAGTGGAGAGGTTTCATTCCATAACCAGCAAAGCCCTAAGAGTGTATAAGTGCAAAGTGCAGCCTTCCCCATTTGCTTCCAAAAGTACAAATCATCCTTCCCCATCCCTATCTTCCTAAAACTCAAAAGAATAAAAAGTATAAATATTGGTATTTTTCAATAATTAATACCAAGTATTTGCAACTGCTATATGACATGTTAAATTATTGTGCAAATGTTACATGTGAGAAACGAAAGCAAGCCAATATGGAATGCTCATTAATATTATAAATCAACTGGAATCCAGCTCAACTAGTGATAAAGCCCAAAAACTAAATTTTTGATAAAGAGTAAATTCAACCAACAAGAACCAACATAAAGAAAGCGTTCCTGATAAAACCCATCCAGGCTTTGCATGAGAGAATGTGCATTATCTGCCTAAAGGATGAACACACATCATACAGGCATACAGCTAACTATAAGTATTTATTATCAAGACAGCAAAGCTCCATGGCCAACCATCTTGTGATGAGAAAGGCCATTGCTTGCTTGGTGCTGCAAGTGACACCTTAGAATATTATGTTTGTTTCATTTTTTAAGTAAAATCATACTGAAAGCCTCTGATGCTCCATGAGTATATTATGAACAAAATACGAAGCATTGTATGTAATTCTACCTGTGACCTGTAACCAAAGCAATCTAGGTTATATTTATTAGTCTTCATAAATGGAGTGTTAGAAAGGTCACAAGATTCATTAATGGAAGGCAGGATTCTCATGAACAAGCTTCAACCAATATCATGGATTACAACTTCATTACAGAACAAACAAATTCAGGTAACAAGTTCCTCCACATACGATGTCTTGCAACAGAGCATTCATCCCATGAGCACAAGTGAAATCCCCACCAACAAAAACCAAAAGGTTTAGGAAAAATTAACTTAAGCACAGCGCGATCACAAACACCAGATATTGAAATACCAAGATAGTATATGATCTCAACTATACCATTTTCAAATCCAATTAAGACTTTCAAAAAGGAGATTTTTTTTTTAGAGGGCAAAAGGTAAAGACTCTAAAAATAAAAAGAAAAAAGAAGCACAAGCATAAATACCACCAGCCAAGATTATGAATAGGGAAAAGTTTACCTGAAGAACCTTCTTGCTTTTCTAAAGTCAGCCATTTGAGACACCCCTGAGAGAAAACAAATAAACAATAGTTCGATTCAGCTAGACATTTTGCCGAGCACCTTGAGTGCGTAAACTTCTTCAATGTTGAACACATACCAAGACGAAAACAAAATAAACAAACACTAAAATAAAAATCCAAAATGGAAAATCAAAGTGAAAGAGTAATCAAATGGTGGCATTGACAGAGTACTGCAAGTTTTCCTAAAAAATAATCAAACAAAGCGAATCCATTTCTGGCAAAATCCACATAAATACCAGGATATAATCAAATCGGAAGAAAAACATCAAACACATCAAGGATTTCTTGACAAATAGAATCAAATCATAGAGAACTAAACATAGAGATGGAAAGAGAGAGATGAGATCACAAAGTAGGCTGTCGCGAAGAGCGTTCTGGAGACGTGGAAGGTCGCGAAGGAGCGGTCTGTATGGTGCTCTCGGAGATGGATATGGAGCTCCGGCGTAGACTCCGTCGCCGGAGAAGACGCTCGAGTTCCAAGCTCTTAAAACCGTCTTCACTGTCGAACTTTTTTTCAGTTTCATCCTTTATTTATTTTTATTTATACAGATCTACAAATTTTAGTAGATAAATTTAATTAATATTTTTTAAAATCTCCATTTTGTATCATTAATGTAGTTCATATTTTTTTTTAATATATTTTCATGATTTATTCACTTTATTAAAATAACAATAATATAGTTATAAATTTATGACTCTAATTCCATTAAATAAATTATAAAATTCACAGCAACAATAGCTACATTGAATATTTTTTTCTATATTATTATATGAAAAACTAAAAACAAGTGTATCAAATTTAAAATCAATTTCGAATTTGAACTCAACAGTATTATTCAAATGAAACAATACTATGAATAGTGTAAATTGGGAGAATTTAATTTTGGAAAATACTGTTCACCCCACTTTTTACTGTGTGATGTTCATAAACACAGTGTTAATGTTCACTGAATAGTGCAGAGACTGTTGGATTGAAATCCAACGGCTCAGAGCAATTTTCACAGATTACGAATCTGTGAACGTGCGTAGAGAATCGATGTTATATATATATATATATATATATATATGAGGGCACATCATTTAGGGATGTCCCTAGATTATAAATCTAAGGATGCTACAGTAATAGTTTGATTTGTATTTAACGATTATGATTATTCATATACAGTAGTAAACAATATAAAATAATTCAACATAGTGCAAAACAGTAAAAAAAAACAACACTAAGAACCATTGGCAGTTAAACATACATAGAAAACATTATCTAAGTACTTATTCAGATGATGTTTTCTCTATTTATATATGTGACCATAGGAGATGTAGCCTAGAAAATAAAACAGCACATCATTAACCAATGGGGAATGAAATGGTAGCTATATGTTTGGTTTCAAAAATCTCAAGGCAAAAGTGAAACCAAACCTACTCCACAACCATCACACACAATCACACAAGTGACATGCATACATGCACACAACTCCCAACTATTTAGAACCCAAACAAAGGCAAACTCAAAACCAAAAGAGACTTTCAAAATGGAGGAGAAGAGAAACACAAGAGAAGATTGTCTAATGCCACAACCATGGCTTGTCTTCTTTGCCTTAGCATTGGGGTTGATTTACATGGACCCATTTGAAATGGGTCCATTGGGTGGGTATGATTACAGGCCAGTGAAGGCTCATGATATAGCACCATATAAAGAAGTGATGGAGAAATGGAGAGCAGACAATGGCAGTAAGTTAAGGTTTGGGAGGTTGGAGTTTGTTGATGAGGTGTTTGGACCAGAGTCTTTGGAGTTTGATATTAAGGGCAGAGGTCCTTATGCTGGTTTGGCTGATGGCCGGATTGTAAGGTGGATGGGAGGTGCCTTAGGATGGGAGACCTTTTCTCTTGTTAGTCCTAATTGGTAATCAACTCTTTAACTTCTCTTTTCGGTAATTATTATCATCAGAGTATAACTAATAGTCTCACATCAGTTAATTTGATAAATATGAATGAAGGACTGAGAAGGCATGTGCAAATGGTGTGTATTCAACAACACCACTGCAACACAAGAAGGAGAAGCTTTGCGGGCGCCCTCTGGGCCTAAGATTTAACAAAATCACCGGCGAGCTCTATATCGCCGACGCCTATCATGGTTTAATGGTAACTAGGGGCTGAAGGAGGGCTTGCAACTCCTCTAGCATCTCATGTTCATGGGAATCCTATCATCTTTGCAAATGACTTGGATCTTCATTCAAATGGCTCTATCTTCTTCACTGACACCAGCATGAGATACACTAGAAAGTAAGTGCACATACATACAAACATATATATATATATATATATATACACACAACAGTCTATCATCTTTCATTTTAACTTGATTTTGTTGTATGAATTGGTTAAGGGATCACTTCATTATACTACTGGAAGGAGAAGCAACAGGAAGGTTATTAAGATATGATCCTCCATCAAAAACAACTCATGTTGTCTTGCAAGGCTTAGCATTTCCAAATGGAGTTCAGTTATCTAAAGACCAATCTTTTCTCCTCTTCACTGAGACAACTAACTGCAGGATTATGAAGTACTGGCTTGAAGGTCCTAAAACTGGGGAACTGGAACTGTTTGCAAACTTGCCAGGGTTTCCAGACAACGTGAGAATGAATGATAAAGGGCAGTTCTGGGTGGCCATTGATTGCTGTAGAACTCCAGCACAAGAAGTTCTCTCACAACATCCATGGCTGAGGAGCATTTACTTCAAGCTTCCTCTCAAGTTGAGCTTTCTGGGAAGGATAATGTCAATGAAGATGTTCACTGTTGTTTGTCTTTTCAGTGAAGATGGTGAGGTTTTGGAGGTGCTTGAAGATAGAGGAGGGGAGGTTGTGAAGTTGGTGAGTGAAGTCAGGGAAGTGGCTGGTAAACTTTGGATTGGAACTGTGGCTCATAATCATGTTGCTACACTTCCTTTTCCTTTTCTCAAGAGGAAGTAGTGTTGAGTTGAGTGTTTGCATTGTATCAACTGTTAATGATTTTTAAAGTATTTTAATTAATGTGCTCTTGTTCTTCAAAATGTTAATCATAAAATTCATTTTATATTTTATTATATATATTATGAAATTTATGGTGGTTGGGTAATGTTTTTGTGTTTGGGAAAAATCTGATCTTAAAATCTACTTAAAGTAAGGAATATGATATGTACTTTTCCTATTTTATCAAAAAAAAAATTATAATGTTATTATTGGTAATTAAATAAAAATTTAAATATAATTAAAAAAATTAATTATGAGACCCTAGGTTTAAATTTATTGCACATTTTATAGTTGGAAAAAAATTAAAATTTTCAATATGATAATTATGTAGTAAAGATAATTAAATGAAGATATTAAATATAATTTTTTTAAAAAAATAATATATGAATTATGGGGTCCCGGAAATCATGGGGTTCTAGACATAGGCCTTGGTCTCATATACCTAAGACTTGCCCTAATTAATATGCACAGTATTTATGTTTATTTAAGATATTTTAATAATTTTCTTTCTCTACAAATATATGCCTTGTTCTTTGTATTAATTTTTTTTTATATATAAGAACAGAGTATAATTTACATCCCTAAAACCCAATTTATATTTAATTTAATCTAAAACACATGAAAATAAGGGTTTAATTTCACAGAACATTATTGACCAAAAAGGGAAAAATGGGGGAAAAAAATTAACGGTCAGGATTGGATTCAATCCACCTATAAAACGAATCTCAGATGATCGTCTCCACACGGGAGAACTCGGCCGGCAGGCACACCTCCTTCACCGGCGATCCCCGGCTCGCCGTCGCTTGCGGCGAAGAAGCCGCAGCACCCACCAAGTCGATTCGGCAGCGAACAACGTCATTGCTAACGCGGCGTGGACGAAGAGCAGCAGTGAGGAGCGCTGGACGCGGGATCGAGTTCTCTGATTGAGATCCGACCATCTTCCTTGATTTGATCTCTTTGAGGTATGACTACTCCGAAGCCTTAATCTTGTGGTTGTTCTCTCTGCGTATCTATGAATGATTAGGGTTTTTAATTTCAATTTGTCCTTAATTTGATGTTGTTTGTTTGAATGAGAAGCTTTGTTTATACCTTTCAAGGGAAACAAGTTTTAGATGTTGGGCTTCTGAATGTGAAGAAGATTCAATGAACTTTTTATCTGTCATTTGGGTTTTCAGAAATCCTGCTTCTCATTAAATTTGGATTTCAAAGCCAAATTTTGGTGTATTCTGTAACTAGTGATCATATTAGCATTTGATTTGATTTGAAGATCCAAACTTTAATAGCATTGTATTGCTTATTGTCTATAAGCTTATATCCTGCTAGACATACTTGTGCGCAATGGTGAAACTTGAGCAGAGGTGCATTCACCATTAATGGTTAAAACTTGTGTCAAATGAGCATAATTTTTGCATCTTGATTCTACACCTATCTTCTTATGTAGTTTTTATCTTGTGTTTTGGAAGAACCGATCATATATGAGGATAAATTAAACACCCTATTACCATGGTTAAAAGCATCGATGATAGGTGTGACACATATGATATTATGTATAGCATGGACCAATTGATGTTGCACTCTTGTAGTGTAGATGGGGGTTCACATAATTATTTGTTTAACATTTAAATAATAGGTTTTATGGGTTCAATTGTGTTGTATAGCATCCAATTCAATAATGTTTTATAGTGCTATATCTGGTTTGTGAAGTGTTATTGTTATTTGTTTCGAGAAGATGAAATTTTGAGTGATTGAACCCATTACAGTCTAAATTTGCTTATGATTTGATAATCATTTTAATTTCTTCATTGTGGCTCTTTTTTCATCAGAGATCATATTTTAAGAGGTTAGTAAAATGATTGAACGAGCACGTGTTCATCTGAAGGGATGGCAGCAAGCAGCAGTAGCTATTGGTTCTGCTTTTGGTGCTCTGATGGACCCCAGAAGAGCAGACCTAATTGCTGCTCTTGGGGAGACAACTGGTAAACCAGCTTTTGAAAGAGTGCTCGAGCGAATGAAGAAGAATCCTGAAGGAAGAGTAAGTGTATTTGATATTATTTTCATGTGTACTTAATCTCGGAGAAGTTATCTTATTTGTGTAGTAGTTTGGATCATAAAATTACATTAAGTATTTTATCCATTGAGTGATTAATGAGTCTTTTCCCCCACTCTCAATTACTATTTATGTATGCAAAGATTATACACATTTCACTCATCTATTCCACGTCTCTGATCTGGTAAACAATGGTAATCCCAACTCAACCTTGTGAGATGTCATCTACTTCTGGAATTATGCGTTTCAAGTTCTGGGTGGTTCCATTTGGTTGGATGGTATGATCCTTCTTTAAGATGTTGAAGTGCAGATCTTGTATATTATGGTTATCCTCATTCCCTTCAGACTAGTTCATAGTATTGTCCATTTATTTTTCATTGTCATATTTTTCAGAGGTAAACTTTGTATTTAATTTGGCCAAACATTCTCCTTCAATTTTCTTTTGCTGAGAGATCCAGAAGATCATATTTGTGAGGGCATGACTGGACCTTGCCAAATTCCCTATTACATTTAATAGGAAGTAGAATAACTATAGTTACACTTTCTTCAAAGGGTGTAATATGGCTTCTGTACAGATTATAGTTCACTTGATGGTGCTTGAATCCACCTGTTTCAAATGCCTGAAGTACTTAGCTATTTCATTTATCATTCTCACTTATGCTCGCCTTCTACTGTAGAGACTAGTCAGTTCAATTTTCATGAAACCTTATGATAACCTTGACATTCAGGTAGATAAACGCAGATGGTGCCAACCAAGCAGGATTTGATTGTTGTGAAATATTATAGATCTGCAATGAGAAAGGATGCCTACCTTGAAAAGGTAGTGAGAGCACAGCAGTTAAAAAATTCTGCAGCATAGGGTACAGAACATGAAAGGGAACACCTAAATTACAAATATAGCATCTTGATTTATAAGTGTACTTAAACATGACATCATACCAAAGCACACTATGATGATTCCTATATATAAGCTGCTTGCAAATTATTTCTTGATCATTTTTTTGTTTTGGGTTCAGGAAGTTCTATTGAACCAGCCGCGAGTTGTATCTGCACAGAGTCTCTCATGCATGGGACATGCCAGAGAACACCTTTCGGCTGGGCTTATGCGAGGTTCATGGGAACAAGAAACTTTTCCCCTGATGACCGACCACCAGTTCGGTTTATGGACTCTGAAGACTTGGCATATGTAGCCACACGTGCTCGGGAGGTGCACGACTTCTGGCACGTCCTATTTGGTCTTCCAACTAATTTGATTGGTGAGTCTGCCCTTAAAGTAATAGAATTTGAGCAAATGCTTCTCCCAATGTGCTTTCTTTCTGTGATCGGCGGATCAGCAAGGTTCAGTGAGAAACAGAGGGCTTTATTCTTCAGGCATTATTTCCCATGGGCAGCTCGTGCCGGAATGAGTTGCACTGACTTAATGTGTGTGTACTATGAGAAGCATTTCAATGAGAATTTGGATGAGTTGAGAAGGAAATGGGGAATCATTCCTTGCCCAGATCCGAAAGCAAAAACCTAATTTCATTGACATTGTCTTCTAGTTGTTCATGAAGATTTAAGGATGGTGCCAAAGAGATGCTGATTGTTTGAGTATGTATTAATGTACTAGCTTTCTGATGTTACTTTGTTTGTGTGCAAATAGAAATAAGATAATTTTAACTGTTTTCCTTAATTGTTCATTTGGATTCCTTTGAAATCACTGGTTAGAATTCATTTGAACCACTTGTTCTTCCTTATATTGATCACCAAATAGATGTAAAAGATTTTTGAAATCAAATTATGGCATAATGTTTGTAACAGTCATTTTTTATTTGTTTTAGGTAAATTATTATGCTTTAATTTTTCCTTGGAAAAGCCAATTCATAAAAAATTAAAAAAATAAAAAGAATGAGAGACCAATGGTAATTCACTGCAAAAGTGTGGTAATTCATGCACTTATATATCGGTATGTTCTTTTCTTTAACGGAGTTTGTGATTTTTGTAAAAAATTAAAATTAAAATTAAAAAATAAAAGATAGTAATGAATTGATGATAGGAACCAATGTAACTTATCTGTGTTTCAGAAGTCACGAGTTCAAAAAAAAAAGCACTAATTGCTAATTTGTCCCAAAATTGATGATCAACAAGTAGACAAATAATTTATGATTTAAGCCTAAAACATGAGTTTATTTGTAACCATAAAAGTCTATGTTTGGTTTTCCATTAGAACTCCTAAAGATACTAAAAATACTAAACATCTTTAGGCTAAAACTACAAATATAACACTATGACTTATGAGTAAATATATAAACATATAAATAAAAATAATTCAGGGTTATAAATGCAAAACGAAACCCAAATCCCTAAACCCTTATATAAACCTCACCTTCGTTCTCGCCCTCACTCCACGATCGAAAAATGGCGATCATCTCCGCCTCTCGCCGCCGCCACCACTCGCTGCTTCACCACCTCCGCCGCCTCTCCACTATCACCTCTTCCGGCGGAGCCCAGTCTTCAGATGCTCAATCTCCACCCACCGTCTCCATCATCTCCGTCTCTGCTGCCAAATCCCGCCTCCGCCGTGAGTTCGATCCAGACAAGGCCCTCGCCATCCTCTCTTCTCTCCCTTCCAATCCATCCCCCTCCTCCCGCTTTGCATTCGACCTCGCCGTCCGCCGCCTCGTCCGCTCCGGCCGCCTCTCAGACATCCAGTCCCTCCTCCGCTCCCGTTTGCTCAACTCCTCCTCCTCCTCCCATGAGCCTTTCCTCGCATCCCTCATCCTTTCCTACGGCACCGGCCGCATGCTTGACGACGCCCTTTCCCTCTTCGAGGACCTCCCTTCTCTCGGCTCTCCTCGCACCGTGATCTCCTTCAACGCCCTCCTCTCCGCCTGCATCAAAGCCAAGCTCCCCGCTCGTGCCCCCACGTTATTCTTCGATCTCTCTGAGAAGCACTCCATAGTCCCGGACAACATCTCCTATTCCATCCTAATCAAATCCCTCTTCCTCTCGGGCAACTCTGACAAAGCTTTGGAAACCCTCAAGGTAATGGAGGACAAAGGCATGGAGATCACTGCAATCACTTACACTACTGTTCTTGATTCACTCTACAAAGAAGGGTTTTTTGAAGAGGCTGAGAAGCTCTGGACAACAATGTTGGAGAAGGGATGTGTGCCTGACTTGCCTGCATACAATGTGAAGGTTTCATACCGTGCACTTCATGGGAAGCCAGAGGAAGTTCTTAAGTTGATAGAAGAGATGGAGACTGCCGGGTTGAAGCCGGACACCATTACCTTAAACTATCTTATGACAAGCTATTGCAATGCCAAGCAGTATGAGGATGCCAAGAAGGTCTATAAGAGCATGAAAGGGAAGAATCGGAGGCCAAATGCGGCGACCTATAAGAAGTTGTTGCCTTGTTTGTATGAGAATGGGGATTTGGATTGGGGTTTGGAGGTGTTCAAGGATAGTGTGAGATGTCATAAGATTCCAGATTTCCAGACAATGAAGGGCTTTGTGGAGAGATTGGTGAAGGCTTCAAGGGTTGAAGATGCAAAGAGTGTGATTACTAAGGTGAGGAAGAGCTTTCCAGAGAATTTGTTGGGTGGTTGGAAGGCATTGGAGAAGGAGCTTGGCTTGGATGTTGAAGGAGGTTTATCTGATAAACTAGAGACTGCATGATGTAGTAAAAAAGCTATTCCTTTTTAGAGAAATTGTGGTTTTTAGGAATGTTGATGAGCTCTCTAAAGAGATGGGACTGTGTATTGTCACGAATGTGCCAGTTGACCAGGTCAAGAAGAAATATGTTGACGAGCGTCCGAGGATGTCCAGTCGTGTGAATAGAGGCGTGACAAGTGGTACTAAATTTAAGGATTTTGTTATGTAGTGGGAATCAGGGTAGTGGCTGTAGTGGGAATCAGGGGTAGTGGCTGACGTATGACCAATGGTTGTAATTCGTCAGGTTGTTATGATGTTTGTTATGTTACCAGGCTATAATAGCTGCCAATGAATGATGAGAAGGGTATGTGCGTAGCTACCTTCTCTTTTCTTTCCTCTTCTCTCCTCTTCTCTTCTCCCTTCTGTTCTTCTATTTTCTCTCTTCTTAGCCCCAAACTCTCAATCTCACCGATCAACATCCGAAGACGGCCTCGGGGTGGCATCAATTGGTGCTTTCGTTGAGAGAGCATTCCGTTTATGACAGACGGAGCTAAGACGCGATCCCGAGCCATGGAGGAACAATTAGCGTTGATTAATGAACGCCAAGATTCACTGGTCGACAAACTGGAAACCCTATGTTCATCTGTAGATCAACACAAAGAGCTCTTTGAGGCTATGCAGAAAACTATGGCATCACAGCAATCGGTTATGACTGATATCATGGTGAAGCTCGCCAGGTTAGAGAGACCAAACCCTTCTCCACCTCTCTTACCATCACCTTCATCTACTACTCTTCCACACACACCACCATACCATACTGTCACCAACCCCACACAACCAAACTCCCAAGTCCGTCTTCCGAAGCTGGAGGTGCCCTTGTTCTCGGGAGAAGGAGTGTTGCCTTGGATCTGCCAGATCGAGCATTTTTTCACCTTCCACCAGATTTTGCCGGAACAAAAGATCGACATCGCCGCATTCTACATGACCGGAGATGCGCTGCAGTGGTTTCATTGGCTATGTGCTACACAGCAACTATCAACCTGGGAGGTTTTCGCCCGGCAAGCAGAACTTCGTTTCGGACCTTCGACCTTCATTAACCATGAAGCACAACTCTTCAAGCTCAGGCAAAAGACGACTCTGGCGGCTTATCTATCGGAGTTTGAATCCCTCTCGACCAGAGTTCCGGGCCTCAGTTCTACCAGTCTACTCAATTGCTTCTTGTCAGGGTTAAGGGATGATATCCAGAGAGATTTGTATGTATTGCGGCCTCTATCACTCCATGAGGCCATGGGAATGGCTAAACTCATGGAAGATAAGTATAATGCTGTACGGCAAACGCAGCAACGGTTCCTTCCACCCAAACCCACACCTCTTGCTCTTCCACCAAATACAAACGCTCCACCCTATCGTGCTCTCCCGGCACCCGGGGCGATTCCCATCAAGAGGCTAACACCAACTGAAATGGCCGCAAGAAGGGAACGGGGACTTTGCTTTAACTGCGATGCCAAGTTCACTCGTGGTCATCGATGTAATCCTCCCCAATTTCTTTGCCTCATGAATGATGAAGAAGCAACAGTTGATGATGAAGTGGAAAACCCAGAACCAGAGGACAACAATGTGGAACCTGAACCGCCAGACATTGCTGTGGCTGAGGAAGGTATTCCTTGTATTTCTTTTCATGCTTTAAATGGTTACATGGTTCCCTCAACATTGAAGATAGCTGGAAAGATCTATGGAAAAGAGCTTGTCGTTCTTATTGACAGTGGATCCACAAATAATTTCATACAAACTCGGTGGGCAAACCATTTGAAATTACCAGTGCAGCCATCCTCACACCTCAGAGTGACAGTGGGGAATGGTGAGGTGCTAAACTGTGGAGGTGAATGCCAGCAAGTACCTTTGCACTTGGGAGATATGGTATTTCCAGTGGATCTTCTATTGTTACCAGTTTTTGGAGCTGATATAGTACTCGGAGTACATTGGTTATCAGGGCTAGGCCAGATAATTTTTGATTATAAACAGCTCTGGATGGAGTTTGAGAGTGGAGGAACCAGGGTTCGTCTGCATGGGGTTCAACAACCTGATAAACAGGACACAACACATACATCTTTGAGAAGGAATGCTAAAAATCACATCACTGGGGAGTTTCTTCATATATCTATTTCCTTGATTGATCAAGATCATAACCAAATCTCAAAATTATCCACTGATGGAGAGACAACAGCACCTACTGTCTTTACTGAACAATTACAACAGCTCTTAACTCAATATGAAGATATTTTTTCCTTCCCTGCGGGACTTCCTCCAGTGCGAGAATTCGACCACAAAATTCCTCTCTTGCCCGGAGTTGCGCCAGTTAATGTGCGTCCTTACCGGTACCCATATTACCAGAAGGCTGAGATAGAACGCCTTGTAGGTGAGATGCTCAAAGAGGGTGTCATACGCCCAAGCACTAGTCCTTTCTCCTCACCGGTTATTCTTGTCCGAAAGAAGGATGGTACGTGGCGATTTTGTGTCGATTATAGGGCCTTGAATGCTGTGACTGTAAAGGATCGTTTCCCTATACCAACTGTGGAGGAGCTGTTGGATGAGCTTGCAGGAGCTCAGGTATTCTCCAAGTTAGATCTCCGATCGGGATATCATCAGGTACGCTTACATCCTCCTGACATTGAGAAAACCGCATTTCGAACGCATGAAGGCCATTACGAGTTCCTCGTAATGCCCTTCGGGCTCTCGAATGCACCATCTTCTTTTCAGGCCCTGATGCAGTCAGTTTTCCGGCCGGTTCTACGGAGATTTGCTCTGGTTTTCTTTGATGATGTGCTGGTTTATAGCACAAGTTGGACGACACACTTGGAACATCTTCAACAAATTTTTGAACTGTTCCGAATGCATAAGCTGTTTGCGAAACGAAGCAAGTGCGAATTTGGTTGTTCAAGCATTGGCTATTTGGGCCATCAAATCAGTGGCAAAGGAGTGCAGGTAGACCCTGATAAAATTCGAGCCATTCAGCAGTGGCCCATGCCCACAACACTGCGGGGTCTTCGGGGATTTCTCGGCATTTCCGGCTACTACCGTCGCTTTGTTCGAGATTATGCCACAATATCCAAACCATTAACAGAATTACTCCGCAAGAATGCTTTCGTTTGGTCACCGAAAGCTACACAAGCCTTCATGGAGCTCAAAACAACCCTCACTAAGACTCCTATTCTCCATATGCCTGATTTCAATTGCCAGTTTGAAATCCAAACAGATGCTTCTTCAACAGGCATTGGAGAAGTACTACTCCAGAGAAATCACCCTATAGCTTATTTCAGTAAGCAGCTGTCTCCTAAATTGCAGGTGGCCTCTGCATATGCTCGTGAAATGTATGCTATTACGGAAAGCATCCGGCGTTGGCGACAGTATCTGTTGGGAAGACGGTTCATTGTCTACACTGACCATCAAAGCCTTCGATCTTTGTTGCATCAAACGGTCCAGACACCAGAGCAGCATCGGTGGCTCACCAAGCTTTTAGGTTATGAGTTTGATATTATATACAAACCAGGAGCTCATAACAAGCAAGCGGATGCACTGTCACGAGTATACGAGGATACTCTTCCTGTGCATTATTCATTGGCTGCATCCAAGCCGCAACCAGCCATTCTGAATTCCATTAAACATTACTATCTGACTAACAATGAAGCTATTGAGTTTCTTAATTCTGTGAAGACAAATCAGCTATCTCCGTCTGAATACTCTATTCGTGATGGAATTGGGTTCTTCAGGGGTCGCATCTTCCTTCCTTCAGATTCAGCCATCCAACATCTATTAATAGCTGAGTTTCACAGTACCCCCACTGGTGGTCACGCGGGCATTCAGCGCACCTACCGTCGAATTGCGGGCACCTTCTTTTGGCCGACCCTGAAGAAAGATGTCCGGGAATTTGTGCGTCAGTGTACCATTTGCCAGACAGTTAAACCCTTCAATTCTCCTCCTCAAGGGCTGTTACAACCACTTCCCATCCCTGGGAAACCATGGGAGTCAGCTTCATTGGACTTCATTACGCATTTGCCACCATCCAATGGAAAAACGGTGATTTTGGTTGTAGTTGATCGCTTGTCCAAACAGGCCCATTTCGTGGCTCTAGCATCCCACTTCACTGCGCCGCAAGTCGCTGAACTCTTTGTCAAAGAGATTGTCCGACTTCATGGAGTGCCAAATTCCCTCATATCAGATCGTGATCCTTTGTTTA
Organism: Dioscorea cayenensis subsp. rotundata; assembly: GCF_009730915.1. Taxonomy (NCBI): domain Eukaryota; kingdom Viridiplantae; phylum Streptophyta; class Magnoliopsida; order Dioscoreales; family Dioscoreaceae; genus Dioscorea; species Dioscorea cayenensis. The sequence goes on along the minus strand of NC_052479.1, from coordinate 27,531,688 downwards.
TGAGCCTTTTTTGGCAGGAGTTGTTCCGGTTACAGGGTACTAAATTGGCGACAAGCAGCGCTTATCACCCACAGACCGACGGACAAACAGAGGTTGTAAATCGATACTTGGAGGACTATTTGAGGAGTTTTGTAAGTGAGCAACCTCGACAGTGGCTGCGCTACCTCCCATGGGCAGAGTGGCATTATAATACTGCTTGGCATTCCTCCATTCAAATGTCACCTTATGAAGCAATCTATGGGGTTTTCCCTCCAACGCTTCTAGATTACATGGAAAATGATTCCAGGGTCGCAGCTGTTGATGAGCTTTTATCCACTCGTAATCAGATACTTCGCACCCTCAAGGAGAATTTAGCCACTGCTCAGCTCCGAATGAAGAATCAAGCTGATGTTAAGCGAAAGGATGTTGAGTTCCAAACAAATGATTGGGTGTTTCTTCGACTTCAACCTTTTCGGCAATCTTCTCTCCACAGACAACACACTCACAAGCTCTCCAAACGTTTTTTCGGTCCTTTCCAGATTACAGAGAGGATCGGCGCTGTCGCATATCGCTTGGCACTGCCATCTACGGCCAAGATCCACGACGTGTTTCATGTCTCCAAGCTGAAGAAGTGCACTGGCGATCCACTCCTGCATCATCATCCGTTGCCAGAAACCTTTCAAGAGCAACGCCCAGTCTTTCAACCTCATTCCATCCTACGCACCAGAAGATTGCTTCTGCAAACCAAACCAGTGACACAATATTTGGTGCAATGGGAACATCAAGCAGCTGCTGATGCGACGTGGGAAGACGAAGACCATCTACGCCGCAATTTTCCAGCGTTTCACCTTGAGGACAAGGTGAATGAAGAACGGGAGGCTATTGTCACGAATGTGCCAGTTGACCAGGTCAAGAAGAAATATGTTGACGAGCGTCCGAGGATGTCCAGTCGTGTGAATAGAGGCGTGACAAGTGGTACTAAATTTAAGGATTTTGTTATGTAGTGGGAATCAGGGTAGTGGCTGTAGTGGGAATCAGGGGTAGTGGCTGACGTATGACCAATGGTTGTAATTCGTCAGGTTGTTATGATGTTTGTTATGTTACCAGGCTATAATAGCTGCCAATGAATGATGAGAAGGGTATGTGCGTAGCTACCTTCTCTTTTCTTTCCTCTTCTCTCCTCTTCTCTTCTCCCTTCTGTTCTTCTATTTTTCTCTTCTTAGCCCCAAACTCTCAATCTCACCGATCAACATCCGAAGACGGCCTCGGGGTGGCATCAGTGTGTCATGTTACAAAGGTATGAATTATTTAAACTTTATCATGACTCATGACTATTATTTTAGTTTTCAGAGCTCAAAAAGTAGATAGCTTTTTCTTATGCTTTGATGTAGCAATCTTGTTTCTTCATAGACTTCTTGTTCCTTGATATTCAATTGATTAATAATCTCTTGAAACTAATCATCTTCTTCATATTGAATGTTCTACTAAGTATTTTAAAGTTATTAATTTGGCTGTTAAATGTTAGTCCATGGGTTCTCTCTCACATTGTATGGCTCTTGATATTTTAATGCTACTAGTAATTAGGTGCTTGTCACCAGATTTCTGAAGGCTTAGGGAGTTGGGTGATAAATGAGCTGCGCAGCAGCTAGACAACTAAAGAAAAACTGAACAAACAAAGAAGCAAATCAAAAGCTAAGACCAAAACTGGTGCATCTCTTCATGAGCCACTTAGGTATTAGGTAAATCTCTTACTTAGTGGAATAAAGACAGTTGAGGAGATCTTCTTCCCTGAGCTGCAATCCTGTCTGCCAAAATATTCCACTCTCTCAGGATTACATCAACGATATGAAGGCTTAGGGAGTTGGTACTCAGAAGAACTACTTTCCTTTGCTTATATAGGTAGGGTAAAAACTTGGCTAGGTCATTATATTATAACTTTTTTTTTTTTCAATTTAGGTACCGGATTTCAATTTATATCTTTTTGGTCACCAAGCACCAATTCCATTTCACCGGAAGGGTACTAATAAGTTTATGGCCTATTTAATTCTACGTGGCTGCACGTCAAATTTTGCCCAATTCGAACATGTCAAGAGGCTTGCCTACTCACATGGAGTGCACATGTGGCTAAAGAAAATGTCTTCTTGGACAAAGTCTAATGTGCCAAGTCTATGTTGGCTTAATGAGATCCAGGTAGGATTAAATTGGCCGGAAACCGATTAGGACCCTATGGTGAAATGAAATTAGTGCTTAGTGACCAAAAAGATATAAATCAAAATCCGGTATCTAAAATGAAAAAAGACCGTGAAATGGTGACCGATCCAAATTTTTACCCTATATACGAATCAAATTTTTACCCTATATAGTTACTCTGCATCAAACTTGGATAAGCATAAAGTAATCTCAAGCATCCTTTGTTTGTTATTCAACTAGACATAATCTACAATGCTTTTGCTCAATCAGGGTTAATTAAGTTATATATAGGCCTTTCATTCCGATGATCATAATGGCTGAAAATCAAACATTGAGGGATTACTCCACCTTCAACGCTGAAGCAGAACATATGTATAAATCAAAAGAAAGTTAAAAAAACAAGGGGGGCTTCTAAACAAAGAGAGGAAATAACTGGAAATGACAAAAGAAATTTTAAAGAACAATTGAAAGAACAATTTTTAAAACATATCCAGTTAAAAAAACCTTGTTTTCCAATGGTACACAAATGCCTAATCCGCATGCTAACATGCTTTATATATATATATATATATATATATTTTAACTTTCATCTCATTGCCCAAGACTAATATAATTCAGTGAAAATTACAGAGAATCTAACAACTATTATGTTAAGGGAGCTAGCAAACAACACTATCCTCAGATGACTTTAATAAATCCTTGAAACAAATATTTGGAAAAAACAAAACTCCTCTGAAACTATCTCCGGCCATGCCACCGCTGAGAATAATCAGCAGTCTTTCTACTTCTTCCTTCAGCAGCGTCTGGCTTCTTTTGATCGGACGTTGCTGTTTTCTGTTTTCGCAGAATATCTTCTGCATGTCGAGACCACAAAGACTCCCTATCTTTCCTGGGCATCTTGGTATACCTTGGATCAGGCTTCAGGCGCTGTTTTGCTTCAGACCAAGAAGTAAGAGCTGTCTTCCCATTCTCTGTCATCTGGCTGGCCATTTCCGGAGTTATAACTTCAGCCAATAGAGTACGAAAATCACGGACACATCGCTGCATGAGTATAGCTGGGTCAGACACTTTAAAGACAAGACACGGGAACATCCAAGATCACCCACAAAATTATTTATAAGGGCAAACTCATTTTTATCAAACTGTCAAGCAAAATTGATACAGTCCGATGTGTTGATTTGTTCACATTCTATCATCTGGTCATATGAAATTTGTCGTTCCAACTTGGCCAAACTAAGTCAAATAAACTACAAATATCAGTAAGAAAATTCTTTGAAATCATTTCCCTCTGAAATAATGGCTAATATAAGCAAAATTTATAATTGGTCAAGAAAATATCTATGAATGGCAAAGCAGGAAACTTAAAAATATAATAGTGAAACTTGTCGCCAGAAAGTAAACCACAGAACAGGGCAATCAAGTTCGACAAAGGGCCCGAGAAACACCCCATGTATGGTAATCAATCTGTAAGCCATATGAACATCATGCAAAGTCAATGTTAGGACACCTTATAAGCAATGTCGTCATACTGTGTCAGGTTCATACAGAGCTAGAACATGGGACAATAATCCAATTGTCCTTGTGGACAAAGAAAAACCTTCAATGTTGGGACCAAGTGGTAAGATATGTGACTAGAGAAGTGACAGAATGAGCAAAAGTTATTTATCAAAAGAACCAGTCAATAAATACTACTTTCATTATGTTCACCTGCAATCTGCTAAATTCATCATTGCCAAGCACAGCAATTGATTTTGGGTAACTAGGCAAATATATAAGAGTTACATATGCAGCTTAGAGTATAATTAGCATGAACTATTTAATTGTTAGAGCAGCAATGAAATCCTGAATTATTCAGATGACTGGATGGACAATTATGATGTTAACTTTTAAATAGGCGTGCACAAAAAAGTACAAACAGCATAAATCTGGACACAACCATGGTATGTATTTACCTGGCAAACAAACCATGTTTTGTGTCAAATAAAACACATGACATTACCTCATACAAGTCCTTAACATGTTCGCGAAAGAGTTTCTCAGCATCAGCTTGGTCAAGATCTGGGTTTGTTGCACGACCCTGGGGATCCCTATCTAGTTTAGGCTTACATTCAGTCCAAGATGCCTGAAAGAGGAAACAAGTAACCACTGGTGTCCGATGTGCATTTAAAAAAACCTTAATCAACTAATAAGCATTTTGAAACCTGTAAACCAAACATTGTGCAGCTTATCAAGGATGCTGTTGTGAATCTTGAAAGATTAACATAGAAGTAAAAATTGTAAAGTTGAATCCGACATAAGGTGCGCATAATGAACTACGGATGCACATTTTAATCTAACACTCAAGAAGACTATCCTGTGAGTCCAGATTTTAGTGATCAGCCAAGCTAAATTTGCAAACCAACAGATGTAACAGCTGGCATCTAAGTGACTTAGCAACAAGGTTAGAAAAATAGGCACAAGTAATCACAATTTCCTAAAGAAAATTAATGTCAAAAAAGGTAACCTTCGGATCTTTTATTGTTTCAACAAGTAAGGCCTGATAGGATGCCACTACTTCCTTCTTGCGGATCTTCAATCTCACTCTTTCCATTTCTTGCTCTTCTCTTTCTTTCCTTTTTCGCAACTCCCGCTCCCTTTCCTTAAGTTTCTCCTATAAAAATCACAGAATAATAAAACTGTTAAACCAGTAAATGCAGGGATCGAAATTTAGTACCATGTAACATTTTTAGCAGTTTATAAAAATTAAAATTTTTACCTGCTCATCCTTTTTGGCTTTAGCAGCTTGTTCTAGTTCCTCTTCAGCAGATTTAAGTTCAGATATATATTCATTGAACAAAATTTCTCGATCTTCATGTTTTACAGTCTTGTATCTTGGATCATTCCTCAAGCTATCTTTCACCTAGAGAACATCAGAAGTCCATCTCACCATCAAAATTAAGTATCATGTTAAAACATAATATCAAAATTTGTAAATATCCGAGGGATAAAAGATTATTTCCTCAAAGACCATAAGTAAAAGGACAGATACTGACAAAGAAATTTTATCATAAGGTACACAAACCAAGGTTATCAAATCAGCTCTAGTCTATCTGTTCCAATTTTTAATGCTTTCAACACATTTAAATTGGCCACGAAGTCAATGCACCCTGATGTAACAAAGATGACAGTAAACCACAAGTTTTCATTCACTTGCTTGCAGTGAAGCCAGGTTATACCTTTAAAATAGTGCAATGAGGTAATGAGGCCTTGAAAGAATAAATTGGCTTTAAAAATATGCGATGGTGCAGAGTTCATGAAGAGGTGGTCATTAATTTTCTCAAAAGGTATCTTTATTACTTAATGAATAAAGTCATTATAGAACAAGACAGGCATTAGACATTATTTGGAGACGGGAAAAAGGCAGTATTTCACAACATCCAGTTGGTTCAATAATAAAACAAGAATAATAGTGTATAAACCATCAAGGAAAATAATATCATGGGTCGCTGGCTGACAAGCACCAATATCTGAACTGTCCATAACTTACCCTGGACCATCGACTAATTGGTGTAATATCTCCTTGATCACGAAGCATTGCTTTAAAGCTGGAAGTAGCAGCCATGCGTATGGCTTGAATTTTTTCTTCAGCTGCTTTTTTAAGAGGAAGTATTCTGCCAATAAACCAAAACATATATTTACTTAATCCGTCATTTACTGCAGGCATACATGGAAAGAATATTTTTCAATCAAGGGATTTCAAGGATTCTGCAGCATTCATTTTACAAAGAAATCAAGGCCAACTAAAATAATTGAGCAATAAATGCTGGTAAAAAAAAAATGTTCAGCACAGAAAATTTGGAAAGACTTACTTTTCATTCAAGAGAACTTCTTGTTCCTTGCGCTTTAAAGCCGTGAATCGTGTATCACTCCCCCATTTCTTCTTAAACATTTCATAGTCAGTTCTGTGATCAATATCCTGAATTACAGAAAGGAAATATTTTGTTAACAGTCAATTGGTTTGATAGGCCATTGACAACCAAATTCTAAGCACCAAGACTCAACCACTGAACCATGTAAAAAATCATATTTCATCACCTCTGAAACTTCTTCCAGAAGTTGTTTGAAGCCATCTATAGCAGCCTTTTGAGCTGCACGTTCTTCCTTGCGAACTTCTTCAGCTCGTGTGCGGACAAACTGTTCAAATAAGGCCCTCCTAGTAGAATAACCTGGAACAGCCTACACAAGTAGCCATCCAAGTAAGAAGATCAGATAAGGACCAGTAAACATCTTAAAGAACATGTGATCATGTTCCAAATTGCATAGTTCAATAAAAAGATGACGGTAACCAATTCAAAGTAGACCATAAATTCTCAATCAAAGCACAATCATCTGAATCATATAAAAGGAGTTCTAACTTGTGACACAATGAGGTTGAGACCAATCAAAATCAGCAACGTTGATCAACTATATTGTGGTTTGTATTGACCTAAGTGTCTTACTAGACTATAGCCACAGCCAGGAAACCACAAAGCAATCTAGTACCTTACCATACCTAGCTGGCAAATTTTATTTTAGTTTCAATTTTATTCTCAACTTCCATAATTCAGATAATGCCCCCAAGATGCATGACATTTGCATATAATAACTTCATAGAAACTATGCTTGTGTCACATTGTCATACCACCAATCCCAATCCAGATGAAAGGAACGAAAATTTCTAGGGAGAGGCAATAAACAGCATTAAAATAGAGTTAAATTTTGTTCTATATGCTTAGTAAGAATGTATAGCAATTTATAACAAAATAGTTCATTTACAACCCTAATAATAAGTTGGGAGCAAAAAATATAACCAGTGGATAAACCAATCAAGTTAATACCTAGTGCACAACATAAAAAACATGCATTGTTTCTACTAAGAAATATTTTGAAAGACACAATGTCAATCTAGATGACAATGCCCTGCAATTCACGAAGAACGAACCACCTTCCTTCATCCCCTAGTAACATTTATGGTCATCATTTATCAAATGTACTTTGTTGATAATGTAGAAATTTCTTATTTATTCATAGATCATAACAAACATACCAGATGCCTAATGGAAAATCAGTGCCAAAAATCATAGCATCACAAAACACATTACTGAACAAACAATAGAAGAAAAAGTTCACCATGTCAAAAAGTATACATTTAAGACAAACACACCTGCACCATGGAGTTGTGGTAGGAAAGGCCCAAAATTCATAATCTTTAGACTCAACAAACCTTAAAGCGTGGATCGAAGACTATCTTTGGCAATTCTTTGTCCCATTTTGAGAAAGGTGCTATTCCTCGTTCTTTAAGCATTTCCTTCAAATTTAAGAATGAAAAGATTCATTTAGAACCAGTAGAAATGTCAGAAATATAAAACCTACTATAGAAAAACAACATTATTGCAAAAGTACCCAACATCAATGGTCAAACAATCAAGAGGACTGAATTATACCATCAGCTGAACTTAATTCAGAGAGCTACATATTCTTGAGTGATGCCTATTACCTTGAACTGAATAATGCACTCTTCCTTACTGGGTCCACTTTCCACATCTGAATCAGATAAGGAATCTGACCCATTGTCATCAACATTTGCATCTTTTACTTTATCTTTACTGGCAGTGCTTTGTGCTCCCTTAACTGTAGCTTCAACTACTCTTGAGCCATTTAAGTCAGAGGCAGAAGGACCAGAAGCAGCAGGAAGAGGTGGGCATGCAGCTGGAGAACCAGCATCCTGCAGCTTCTTCTTGATCAAATCAAGAGCAGATGAAGAAACAGGTGCAGCAGAAGTCCGAAGAACCAAAGAATCACGACCACCGGTTTGCAAAGCAGGGGCACTCAAACTCACCGGTGTAGATCCCTTATCTGATCCAAGGCTCACATTTTGCACAGGAGATGCATTTCCTTTCAAGGAAACGTTATCTTGATTCCTTCTCAACTCTGCAACTTCTGCTGGAAGTTGCCAGCTGCTAACCTGAAATTGGAACCACCACTTTAGCGATCGTTGAGGCAATCAGATAGTGATAACTATATCCACAAAAATTTCATGGCCACAGAATAATAGTTACATTCTACTAAACTTTTGATAGCTTAAAATATATGAACCACCCATTAGATCCTGTGGACTCACATCATGTAATTATGGAAAATGCTGAACACATATACTCAAGCAAAATAAAAAGGCATGCCTATGTTGAACATGGAGGATAAAATATAATCATGCCACTGAACAAATCATAACTAACACCAAAGCAAGAAGTAAGTTTCAACTGAATAATTACAATTACAACACAAAATTCCAGTCAATCCAAATGGCACAAATATTAGTTTGTATCAATTCATTTGGGACAAGTTCATTACAAGTACCTTGTTCTTGGTGTCATAATAATACTTCTTCCCATCATTTGTCGTAACCAATGTCCAGTCAGTACCGTCTAACTTCTCCCTGAGAAAGAAAACAAAATATTTATATTTCCATAAAACTCAATATGATAATTACAGCAAGGCAAGTAATTATGATGGCTATAATTTTAATGCAACTACCATGAATATTGGTGTTTAATCATTAATGACTAAAGCACACATGTAAGAAAAAGCTTTGGCAACAACAAACAGTGAACTTAATGATCGATTGAAATATATAGGCACAGGATGTTTATAACTAGAAGTAATTTCAAATTTTGGAACTAGTGCAAGCACCAAAAAAGGTCAAGCATCCTCATTTTTATGTTGTTGGTCTTAAATATTCATAAACAAACTCAGCAAGGCTGCTGATATCACATAATGTGAAAAATGAGAGAAAAGCTGCATATAGATATGACTGTACCAAATAGTGAGTGAAACAATATAGATTCTAGCAGAATTGTGCACTTCTTGTATAACAAATGTAATCAAGTATATGGAACAATAAAGAAAAGAAAGTGAAACATGTAATGAGGTTAAAGATCAAGATATGGGGCCTGTTTGGATCATTTTTCTTTTTTTTTTTTTTAATAAAAGAAGCACTTCTGAAGCAATTTAAGGATCTTTGGATTAGCTTATGAAAAATAGGCATAAGCAGGGAAAAGAACTGTTTCTGGAAAAAACTAAAAAATGCTTATAGGAGTTTTAAAAAAGAAGTTGGATCTAACTTTCATACCAAAATGCCTTTCAGATTTTTTTCAGATGCAACAAGTGTTCTTATAATAACTCATCTAAATGCAAAACCACTAGACTTTCTAGGGAAAATGCTTGTGCTAAAAGTACTTCCATAAACTTTTAAAAAACACTTACCCATACCCTCAATAATGTTTCTATAGTTTCTTTCAGGATTTGAGTATTCAATTGGAAATTTCAGTTGAAGTAGATTGCTTGCATTTAAACCTAAGTTGACCTACAATAGAACAATTTTTAAAGTGAAGAAGGTAACAATCCTACAAGGGCATTACCTTTTCAAATAGAAATAACCCACAGAAACATGCAACTCGTTCAAATACAGAATCACTGCATAAACCAGGTACGTGCTAGGATAACATAAACAAACTATGCATAAATGCCACAACCACATTTGGATCCCTGCACTACGGCTTCAAGATAAGGAGGTTGGCTGCTAATAGAGGGTCCAGTTGTGCCAGACTGGTGAATGAGATGAGTTCCACAAGAATTAATGCGGATAAATCCAAATGCAGTATATATTCAGTTTGACACTGGTCATACAGCTATATCTAATAAATCGTGCAGGGGCAATTGTTATGACCTATGATATGGGTCTACCTATAACATGATCCAGCTGCATCATGAAAGTCATAGATAGATAATAGATGGTATAAGTTACCTTTTAAATTATGGTCATGTGCAGTTAAGAGAAGAAATACATACCAAGAGGCAGGCGTTGGCTGATCATTCGCTTTTTTGGGCTACATGAGTAAAGAGAAGGAAAAAATATCTATTAGAATAAAAAACACTGCAGAATCAAAATTACAAGAGTTTCACAATCAACTCTCTTTACAAGTACCTCCCCCTTGAAGTTCAAAGGCTTTTCATATGTTGACTTTCCGGTGAGACGATTATAGTAATATAAGGTACCAGCCTCCGTCTTGTGTACTGTCCATGCATCTACCTCTTCATTCTTGGGAATTCCTCCTCCCATAGACAGTTCACTGCCTTGTCTTTCATGCTCTGTCAGGCAGAGAAAAATTACAGTCACCTTTTTTAATCATTTGGCAAACAAGAATCACAATCATACATCTAACTGGATAAAGTAATGCCGCACCCAAATTAACCCCGGTTTGGGAAGATGCTGGGTTAAATGGAATTGTTCCTCCATGAGCTGCTGCACTCGAAACACCAGGTGGCTGAACAATCGGTGATGAACCTGACGGAAAAGGCATGCTACGAGCTGGTTGAGGAAAAGAACTAGGGGCAACTCCAGGGTATGGTACAAATGGAGCATGCTGCATGCCACCCTGAAATGGGGGATGCAACCAAGGCGCCTGAGGGGATGGACCACTAGCAGGCAATGAGGCATAAGGTGGATAATTTTGCTGCACATTTTGTGCAATTTGAGTAGGAGCAGGATTTGGAGGTACAGGGGCATGAGATGGCACCACGGACCCAAAAGATGGAGAAGAACCCATGCTTGACCATGCTGTTGTACCATTAGGAGAGAATGCCATTGCATTAGCTACACCTAGTTGGCCTGCTGTCCCAGAATGCACAGGAAAAGATGAGGCCATTGGCGGCAGTGTAGGGGGGTGGTTCATGCTAGGACCAGCAGCTGAGGGCATAACAGAGCTAGAGGCTAAAGTAGCAGATGACTCCGTGGACTGAGAACCAAGGGATGTTGCTGAACCAGTACCACCTTCAGGTACAGCAGTATCTGAGGTACTCTGTATCAATCCAATAGAACATAAAATCATTTATTACACCCAAAACATTTAGAATTGTATCATGCATGATGCAGTGATGAACATACCGACTTGTGGGCAAATACATCAGGAGCTCCTAGGGTTGGTGGTCGGGAGGTCCCACCAAAAGAATAACTCATTGGCGTTGGTGCATGCCCTTTAGAGATAGGATAAGGCATTCGCATCTGAGGTGAGGGATTGGGTGCAGTTGTTCCAAGAACACTTGAATGAGGTCGCATAAGTTGCCCAGGAACCGGAGGTTGCAAGGATGCAGCAGTCATTGCTGGAGTAAATTTCCCGCTTGGCAAGGGAGATAAATTTGTTGCCTGAAGATTAAAGCAAAAAATAATTACTTGACTAACTTCGAATAACTTTGAAGGGCATGCTTAGCTATTGAAACATATATGATACTGTACCAAACTAAAACTAAGAAAAGACCATGATAATTACAATGGCAGGTTGAAACTGCTGACCAGATGCAGAGCCAACATTAGCTTGTGAAACTACATTATAGGAAAAGGATGGCCTGTTTCCAAAAGAATGCCCAGGGACTGGAGGTTGAAGAGCTGCTGCAGGTACAGATGGAGTCAACTTTAGAGCCTGCATGAATCACAAAAAACACCATGTTCAAGCATCATAATATACATTTGAGGAAAGGGAGCACATGAGAGCAGAGAAGGAAAGTGAAAACTAACAGGATTGATAGAGGACTGTTGCGTACTTCCTGAGGCAGAATTAAATGGTGGAGGTGCACCATAAGAAAATGAAGATGAAGAGACAACATAACCAGGTGGAGTAAGCAAATTTGCACAAATAGGTTCTTTCCATGGTTCATTTACAGTTCCATGGGGTGTTCCTATTGGATTAGGCAAACTAGAAGCAGGGGTAGCTGAACCAGAGACTGCTGTTGATAGCCCATTAACTGCACAAGGGAACGATGTAGACGGAGTGACGCCATCAGTGGCTGGACCACAAGCAGGTGAAACTGATATTGAAGAAGCAGAAACTGGATTTAAGCAACCAGCAGGTGTCCCTCCAACTGGTGATTCTGAAACTTGCTGTTGCACTGAATCCCCTGGAGCTGAAACTTGTGTTTCCTGTGCTAATAAACGCGGTGATGACATAGTTGCCTGTAACAAAACAGGAAAAACAAACCATAAGGGATTTGTGGATATTTGTAGTGACAACAGACAATGATAGACATTCCAGAGAGATATAGCAATTCCCGCTCATCTTAACAGTCAAAAGACTAGAAAGTATAAACTTGACAGCAATATAGTCTCAGATTTCACAGTGATTGTATCAGAAAAATACCAGTTTTATAGAGTTGTCATTGCCAAGATTATTGACTGAAAAACGTGACACATATGTGTTCAGAGCAAACAAACTTCAAATAGAAACTCAAAGTTGTTCTTATGTGACGCATTGACATAAAATAAATAAATAAATAAATAATCCGAAAAATCAAAAGTCCAAAACAAATCCAACATCCTGATTTTGGAATACGAATAATCAATTTACAACAACAAAAAATCAGAATCAATCAAGAACAACCAAACCAAATGAAAACACTCAAGAATCCTGAATTAACCAGTTTCTCCATAAAATTCTCTTAACTAATCATGCTAGAACGACTTAAACCAAGCCATATAAAAACGAAAACTTCAAACAAATGCGACAACAATAACATACTACCAACATCCATTCAAAACTCAGCAAATCACAAGAACAAATCGACAAAGAAAAACACATATAAACTTTAAAATTGCATGAACTAAAGGAAACCCTGATTCCAAACAAGAAGGAAGGGCAAACCCTAGAAAAAAGAATGATGGGCCGACCTGCAGCTAAATACAGAAGTTTGGAACGAAAACGAAGACCAAACAGAGCTCTTGCCACGGAGGAAACGGCGAGGGACCACGGTGAGATCGTCGCCGGCCGTTGGGACTCGCCGGCGGGGAGCAACCCTGTGCTATCGAGCAGTGAGAAGGGTTCGGTGAAGCTGGATGGGCTTTCGAAACCTCCAAAGAGTGTGCCCTAACTTTGCGAATCATAGTCACTAAATTACGATTTGGGAATTAAATAATTAATAAAAAAATGTAAATTACTCATTAGTCCCTGATAATTTTTTTTCACAAATAGAAGACGAACGCCCCATCAGTCCCTGATAATGTGAAATTATCGCATGATCCTGCTTAAATAATTTTTTTTTTTTCAAGTTCTAAATAAATTTCTAATTCATCTCTCCGGTAGGAGTAAAGCAGATATTTCACAAATTATTTTGGATTAAAAATATTGAAAAATATTTTTTTTGGATTTTAATAACTTCAAAAATTATTTATGTCAGTTGAAAATAATATCCAATCATTTATATTTATTTTTATGTTAAAAGTAATGGTAGACTTGGTAGTAGATTAAAATATACAAAATTAATTAAATTGCTCGATTTATTGGTAATAGGTGTTTTTTGTTCGAAATAAAAAATTTAAAGGTTATGAAACCGAAGAGAAAATATTAGATTTAAATGCTAACAATAATGGAAATAAATACTACAGCAAGTGGCAACAAAAATGATATAAATTTTTCTTAAGCAAAACTTACAAATTTGAGTTTTGTTCTTAGTTTCTCACTTTGGTTTAAAAATCTATTTTTTAATTAAAAAAATGTTCATATATATATATATATATGAATTTTTATTAATATAGTTGGTCGGAGATATATAAATAAATATAAATAAGTTTTAGGGAGTATATAAGCAAATGTTATTTTGCATGGATTTAGTTTTATTATTCTACTGCTGCAAGTTTTCGATATATTTAATTTTAATTTTTTTTTTAATATAAGTTAAAAAAAACTTCATAAACAGAACCAAGGTAATACATAATACTAATATTAATCTTGTTTTAAAATAATAATAATAATAATAATAATAATAATAATCTTATTTTAAAATACTTTTTTTAGCTTTTACTCTTAAAAAAAAAACATATATATCACGTCTCACGCAGGTGAGAAGACGATTCGATGGAGGCGTTCCTCTCACGTGCTCATCTCCGCGCCATTTGCTTTTCTCACATATATTTTAAAAAAAAATCTACGGGTAAAATTTTTTTGGTGACCACGTCATTTTTTAAAGAGAAAGAAGAAGACTTTGCTTGAATGCACCACCTTTTCTAGCCCATATCAATGCTATACGTATTAATCTCCATGCACGTCCCCTCATTGTTGTTTTCTTCTTCTTCTTCACCATCATCTTCTCACCCATCTCTTAATCATCAAATATCAATATATTAAAATTTAAATTTATCCTATAAAAATAACAATATTTGTTTAGAAAAAAAAAAATTACATTGGAGGAAAATCAACATCATCAAATGACCAATTTATAGTAGTAAAGTCATTATCCTTATATATATCTTGAAGTTCCTCATTAGTTGGAAGAGGGGTTGTTATTATTCTCATCTTGAAAATGCCTTGAGTTATTATTATTTATGAGATTCTCCATCTTTTGAAAATCTACATTTTGGACAATTTGTCCCTTTTACAATTTCATTTGCTCCGTCGTGCAATCTGTTATATGTCGAAGTCTCATCAAAATTTATAAAATTGTTACTTGGTTGAATGTTTAGAGTTGCATTTAAACAGAAATTTCATTAATTAGATTTATCAATATTGTCAATGCATTAAAGATAAAAAATAAAATAAAAAATATAGTTACCGTTCACTAGTTGCGAGTTATTTTCAGTTATTTCTGCTCTTGCACCTTCACTTAATCCAAAATGTAATTCATTATTTGTCAGAGTCTCTTGGATAGATGCAAACTCATTAATTAGTTGTCTTTGATCATCAAAAGATCCAAATCTATTGATTAGTTGGGCATTTACAACTGCATTTAAACAAAGATTTCATATGTTATCTATCTTAACATTGTTGACGAAATGAAGATTTGAAAAATATAAAATTATAACTCCCTTTAGTCAAAATTATTATATGTTATATTTTAGGCTTTTGCACAAAGATTTAGAGGGCTATTAAAATTCCTAAATTTTTTTAAAAAAAATTAGTATTATAGAACAATTTTACCCTTGTGTTGGGATTATTTACTCCCATTAGTATACAATTAGTATACACTCTTTTTAAATAAACTTTTTTAAATAAGATGGATAAAATTGGAAAAATCATAATTAACATTTATAGAAGTCTTATAATTGGTAGATAACTAATTTGAAACAAAATGAAAATATTTAAAGTGACAGTTAGTTTAGACAAGAGGGAGTAGTCATTATTGGTTTAATATTTAAATCCCAGAAATTGATATTATTATTATTGTTATTTTGACAAACATGACAACCACATGTAGAGGCATGCACACAGCCGAGAACTAATCGTTGAGTCCATGCACCCTCACCTAGTTGGTAAGGGAATTGGGCTATAGGACCGCACTCACAGTCGAAAACCCTTTGATACCACTACATCTAGTGTATTTTGAACTCTAGCAATGAGGGTCCCTCAAATAAAGTTTTTCATAGTAGGATCAGTGCAATTGGACCAAAGGCCCTTTCACAATTGATATTAATTGCTAACTTTCCAATGTAGTTTGTTGGATTAATACCTGAATTGTTGAAATTGGCATGATTTGCTAAGCTTCCAACATCATTCCTTATCGGTTTGAAGGCTGAACCTTTGTTCAAATAAGGATTAATTAACATCAAGAAAAAAAAAATTAAAACAAAAATTTGAATTAAAATGTTAATGAAATAAATTTACCTTCCATGGATGAATTAAAATGTTGAGATGATGAATTTAATTGAGTGATCCCACGGAATCGAGGCTCAACAATCAAAAGTTTTTCATAGTGCTGCTCCAAGATTCCTTCTTCAAACTCAACATCATGAATCCTAAAACAATAAAGCACACAAATTAATCAAACAAACATTTATTTAATTATCAATATCGGCCAATCACATCTTGGTTTACTGCCAATGACTCCCCTACATAGGCCGCTTGTGTCCATGTCTAAAAAGATTTGAAGCTCAACTCACGTGGAGTGAGCCCATAAATGCATTGAGGAATTAACTTCATACTTGTTGATACCCCTAACACGTGACTTATACATATTTTATAAAAAAATATAGTTATTTCCACAGTCATTGCGGAGAAGGTTTTTTTTCCGTTTTTAAATTATGTAGTTTCTCTAGCTAACAAAAAAAACCATTAATGTTGTTAATTTCTACTTATTTAATTGGGCAAAATTGTCATTTCATTAAAAAGCGTGCTCATATGGTATAATTTTTTTCCTATTAATTTCTCCCAAAATTTAATTAAGAAAACAAAATAAACCTAAAATCACAAAAACAAAGGAAATCATGTTTGAAAATTATGTTGTTTTTATGCCATGTGGCATATTTTTATCAGGATGGACAATTTTACCCCTGCCAAATAAGGACGAGTTAACACCATCAACTGTTTTTTCTTTTCTTGTTATATAAAAAAATCACATAGGTTTAAAATGAAAAAAAAAATTCTATTCTTATTTCGTAAAACTGGGAAGTCACAAGATTTTTTTTTAATGAAATTTTCCATATATATATATCGATGTCGAACTATTACTTACATGTTCACATGTGCTTGGCCTCTAGTGAAATCCTCTTCTCGAATCCAAATAGTATGTTTGCCACGTTCAGGATCTTTTTCAATACCCATCTCAGGAACTCTTTTTAGCTAATAATATCACATAATTTGACATAAACTTTAGCTTAAAAAAACATATATACATATGTATAATAAATATTGAAAAGGTTTGGTAATTCATGGACAAACCTCAACTCTGAGAATACTTGTTCTTCCTTCCATGAAATTTGCTCTCATGTTTAAAATATCATCAAATCTCATCTCTACCTTCCTCTTCCTGCCCACCTTGATTTCTAATATTTCCCAAATGATTCTTTTCTTCAAATAATAAAATTTTGCTAATAATCTAACCTCACCATCACTTGTTGTTTCTTTCTGAATAAAATGTCACAATAAAAAGAATTAAAAAAAAACTAATTAGAATTTTTTAAGTATGGACCTCTAGCTTAATTTAAAATGATAATAATGTTCAAAAGAATAATGATAGGCAAAAGAGTATTTTAGGTTTTGCTTTCCTTTTTTATAAAAAAAAAATATAAATTGTTAATAATGTATTTTTTTTTAACTAGGCTTTTAGGGTGAGATACTAGGAAGCTTATAAGAGATAAACCTCTGTCAATGAGTGTTTTTTACATATACAAAAATCAAACTCAAAATTACTTGCTTAAGCAATTCAAGAATCTATTGTTTGGACCAACACTAGTTGATAATGAAATCTAATTTTAACATAAAAAAGATAATCATTTGAGTTAATTTTAATAGAAAGGTCTATCTTTCCATAGCCATGGCTCTCACCCTTTCTAGAAAACCAATGGGTAAAAGACCTATATATATATATATGGGCACATCCTCTAGGGGTCTTCCCAGATTAGTGGTTAGATTTGCATCTAACAACACTGTTCATTCATGCACATTAACTAACAGTAGTTGACAATATCTCACAGTGCTTAATAGCATTTGACGATGTAGCACCACAATAGTTAATAGTAAACTTTGCATACCACTTTTATAAATAGCAATCGTTAAATTATGATTTAAAGCTTACTCTCAAACATTCATGGATTTTAGAAAGTTAAATACGTACCTAATAAATAAATTCTATATATATATATATATATATGTATGTATATATCAAAGAAAGGTGAATTTATTTATATGAAAGATAAATAAGAGTAATAGAACTCGCCTCCCAAGAACCAATCTTGAGTTTCAATGCTGGCACGTGTGAAGCTTTGGTGTTCTCAAGTTGATTTTTTGTGTCATTGCATTCAACTTGAATAGTATTGTTATTTTCTTGATATAGGATTAATGAATTTTGAACTTGTGCTTCACTAATTCCTCTATTTTGAATACTATTATTCCCTTGATATGGTATTAATGAATTTTGAACTTGTGATTCGTTGATTCCTCTATTTAGATTAAACACTCTTCTAACACGTGTTAGAAAAGTTTCATCATCTCCTAAAGATAATCCTATTGGTCATGTTCTTACTGTATTTGATCTCATATAGTCTCCCATCTGCACAAAATACATATAAATAATTTTGAGGAAGAAATATACATGAAATTCTTTTTCAAGAATCTTTTATATAATAATTATTTTACACTATGTTGTTGTTGGATGTAGAACTCATTCAGCAGAATAACAATTTTACTTTTATAGCTTCATTATTTCCCAATTAGACTAGAAGAAAAGTTCTAATCATACTCTAAACTATTCAGGGTTTAATATAAACAAAGTTCATGTAAAATTAAAAGTTTGAACTCAGATAAAATTATAGATTTATATTCTCATTTAATCAATCTCTTTATCTATTATGATACATGATTAGACTATATATAGCATGTAAGCAATTAATTAAAACATTAAATCTAAATTAGAAACTCAAAGCCTGGGATTAAGCATTGAAAGCAATACTCTAAATTATTATCCAATATCTAGTATTATAATTTTTCTACTTTGAATTTGACTAGAAGTAGGAATTCTTACATGTATGCATAAATTTAATTAGATTAAGTCATAATTAATCCATATAATTCACAAAAAAATTAAAAAGTTATTTTTCTACTTTGAATTTGAGTAGAATTAGGAGTTCTTACATGTATGCATAAATTTAATTAGATTAAGTCATAATTAATCCCTATAATTCACAAAAAATTAAAAGTTATTTTTCTACTTTGAATTTGACTAAAAGTAGGATTTCTTAAATGGATGCATAAATTTAGATTAAGTCATGATTAATTCACATGATTCACACAAAAATTAAAAGTTATTTATATATATGCATACAAAAATAATGATAAAGCAAAAGAGAACAACTCAAGATCATTAACTATTCATCTCAGAAACGATAACATAATTTCCACATATATTACAGTAAATATAACATGAAAAAGAAAAAAACCAAACCTTCAAAAGCTTTTTCCCTGCAAATCAGTTAGACAACTGTGATGTGTACTACGTTGTTCTTCTACATAAAACTCTTACATCATATTATTGGATAACAAAAAGCTTTTATAGTTTTATTATTCCAAACTAGACTAGAAATAAGAGTTCTAATCTTACTTGAAACTACAAACGATTTCAATATGAATAAAGTTCAAGTAAGACTAAAAGTTTGAACTCAATCTAAATTCATAGAAAAGTGTTGATTTATATTTTTATTTAATCAATCTAATCCATTATAATATATGATTAGACTAGAACATGTTAATCAATTAATTAAAACTAGTAAATCCAAGTTAGAAACTCAAAACCTAGGATTAGGTGTGTGATGCACTGTCCTAAAAATAATTTCTCCGCCTTTGTGTAAGGATCTCTAGTGTCACTCAGTATAGATAATCCAAAGAGTGGAAAATCTTTGAATAATGTGGATAAGCAACTTGTTAGGGATGGTATACGTGAGGAGGGAGAATGCAAGTTCTACAACACCTATGCCTTTCACCTATATGTGAGTTAAAAATTGAGTTCGCTTCTTCAGCGGACATAAACACCTTATACCACCAATAGATTAAACAGTCTTTAGCAACTAGCCTAATTTTAACATAATCAATATCATAAATTATGTTTAATCATATAATTAATTTTTTTACAAATTGATTACATGAATTAGGAGAAGTGACTTGCATCAAGTTAGAATATCATTAAAAACATAATTTTACATAAAAAAATTTTAAAAGAGAAAAATTGAATATTTTGCTAACAAATCAAGTTTTTTTTTTTTTACAATAGGTGACAAGCACTCTCCGTTTAAGATTTATCAAAGGACAAACAAGTACAGAAGTGCACTAGTTATGATGGCCTATCGATCATTTAAGGATTTATTAACTCTGTCATGTGTCACATGGGGTAATGAAAATTTACCACATTCCCGCCCAAGAGATATATAAAAACTATACTGAGCTAATAAATCTCCCTAACATGAAACATTGGAAAGGAGGGATACGACACCTCCCATAGAGGACCCACTCGGGATCTATTTGAACAATGTTGTAAACAATACCTAGGCTCAAGAACAATGGATGAAAAGTATTGCTATAATACCATGGAGCAGAGTTTTGACACTATGTTTGCCCACCTTGCTACACAGTGGTTGTCACAAATTTTTATTATTTGATAAAGAAATAATTTATCTAATCCACACTCTACATAATCAATTATTGCTAAAAAAAATAGTTTTTATTAACAAAAACAAAACAAAATAAAGAATTTCAAATCGAAACATCTCTTTGAATTTAATCAAAGAAGCAACAAACGCCTTCGTGAAACTTACCAATTATACTATAAATGGAGAAAAAAATCAATAAATCTTTTTATTATACTAATTAAACATATCAAGCCATTTTTTAAAAATAGATGTGGGCAAACAACAAACCGCCAATCTTCATGTGGAGAGAGATTTGAACATTTAACTTTCGGCTTATAAAGGGATTGAAATTCCAATTATCATATTGTAAAGCTTAATTATCATGTTATAATAACTCCTAAGTACTAATCAATATAAAACAATATATAATTTGCATATGATGTACGCATACAACAATGAAATCGTAATATAATAAAAATTTACTTGAATGGTCCGAAAACAATATTTTGGAATCAACCACCAATTTCTTTTTTCTTTGAAATTCTTCCTTCACTGATTTTCATCAAAGTGGAAAGTTTGTTTAATAATTTACTTTTTCAATCAAAGTCAAAACCCCAGCATGTTAGATTTCTTTTTTGAAAAAATAACTCACAATTTAAAATCTCAATCTCAAGATAAATCTATAAAGTTTAAATCCAGAGATATACAAACTTATAAAATCAAAATAATTCATAAAAATAATTGGCAGCCCTCAAAAAAAAATTTTTTTTTTTTTTAAAAAGATGGATAAACCACATGCAATAAATAAAAGAGAAAGAACAAAAGTCAGACTCAACCCGGTCAGATACAATAACAGAACACAAAAGTCCCACTAGAAATGGGAACAAAACATGCCAGTCAAACACCGGACTGGCCAGGACCCACACAGATGAGCACTACCCCAGCCTCGATCAGAGACCCCTCCACTGGGAGCATCTCCACCGATGGGATCCTCCTGCTGCCCAGAGAACACCAAGCTGCGACGAAGTGTAGAAGTATGCTCACCAAGCTTGCTCGTTGGGTACCTTTGAGCTCTCGTCGAGGCAGGGACTTTGCTCGATGTCTTTTGCTCCTTGGACGACAGATCTGGGAGCGCTGGGGAAGGCGTCCGGGGTTGGTCAATGGGTGCATTTGTGGAACGTGCCATTACATGGCTGGTGTGGGAGCGTAATCACTGAGATCCTGAAGCCGGTGGGAGATCTCGTTGTTGTGTCGAAGATGTCCCAGCCGAACAAGAGCTTCATCTTAGTTCTTGTTCGTCGGAAAATGGAGGTGTCTTTACCGGTGGAGGGTGATCTGAGTTTCGGGATGAGACGCTGCCGGGTCCTCATCACCGGAGATAGAAGTGAGCTTCCTTTGTATCGCAGGGATCTGGAGAGGTATGTGTTACCTAGGTCTTCTACCGTCCCTTGCGGCCTCACGGGTGATGGGGCGACGGATAAAGGGAAAAGCCAGATGACTCAGCCCCCGGTGGCGGTGTGAACTGATAAACCGGAGGTGTCGGTGGCTTCTCAGAAGATTGCAAACTATTCCTCACTGGAGACGAGAAGTTTCGAGAGTCACACTGGTGTGGAGGACTGTGTTCCCAGAGCAGGGGGCTCAAGCTCTCTCCAAACCATTACACGCGGTGGAGTGCAACTCCCGCGGTGGTGATGGTCACCGGAGACCGGTGCCGAGGGATGTGTCCCCGTCACGCGGATGAAGATAAACGGAAAAACCTGGAGGCCTCGTCGGACCGATGGTCACAAGGGAGATCGCGGACGGACTGATGGTTTCTGGAAAAATCGTGAAGCGAGCGACGTCCGAGGTTTGGACGTGCATGAGAATCGGGAAACAATGCGTGTCGCCCCCTCACATGCATCGCTGCCATGTGTCGACCATCCCGCCAGCTCACCATATGGTTGCTGTCGATCCTCTATTGGCCCACGCATATGGAGCCATGTTACCTCGTACGGGTGACTCTGCGGCACGTGAGGTCCGCGAGGGTGCTAGTGTTGTGGCTGCCCTTGTATTGGATGAGGTTGAGACGACCCAGGATGGAATTCTCGGCCCGTCTCATGAGAAACTCTCAGCTCCCGTGGGCCATCCCTCCTATGTTGGGTCAGAATTGGAGGTGAATTGTATTAATGCTGGCTGAAGTTTGGTTGTTCAGATTGAGCCCACCCTGGTCGGTAGTGGGCCCCCGGTGCAGCCTGTTAGCGAAGTTAACCCCGTGTCTTTGGGTGAACAACCTTTGCAGGTGACTGGGAAAGCACTTGGGTGGGGGCCTTGTGACAAAGGAAGTGGTGGTAGACACGCTTGGTGCGGAGAGTGGTGATGCAACCTGACCTGGGGACCCTTATAGGGATCTCTTTTTAAGGGTACCAGGGGATGAGTTGGGCATAGCTTCGAAGCTCCCTTATGTTGCTCCCTCAGTGGTTTTAAATGGCAATTGATTGCTGGATTGTGGTCTCTAGTCCCGTCTGTGGGAATAGTTATACCTCCGCCCACCTTTTTGGCGCCCTTTGACACGACGGTTCCCGCTTCTCAGGCGGTGTCCTCGGGGAACTTGGGAGGTGGCCTTCCCAAAGATCTTTCTCTGGGAGTCTCTGCTACAGAGAGCGGTCTCCCTGAGATAGACTATGACTCAGATGAATCAGAATCTGTATTTGAGAAGACTATCAGAACTCTCTTACCTAGTCTCCGGTCAGAGCCTTTGAAGATCAGCATCCCCAACCTCCCTCCCATTTTCAAAAGTATATGTATATATACGTTAAAATACACCAAAATTAATTCAGTTGCTTAAAATTAAAGTAAAATTGAGGGTGTTTTCCGGAAAAAAGAAAAACACATTATCTCAAGAAAAAAAAAACAGAGTTTGAGAGAGAGAGAGCGCAATGGACGAGAAGCTCTCGCAGGTTGCTCTGAAGCTCAAACCATCGCCAATCCAAGAGCTCTCCCACTTAGCGCAGCGTTGCGGAGCCATTAACCTCGCCGAGGGATTTCCAGACTTCCCTGCCCCTATTGCGGTCAAAAAGGCCGCCATCTCGGCCATTGATGCGGACCTCAATCAATACAGGCATTCTCTCACCCAGCTCTCAAATCTTCTTCTAAATTTCTTCAATTCTGTTGAGTTTCTCTTGATTTTACTGTTCTTATATTATGTTTTTATTTTTTAGCGGTGAAAGTTGGTTTTTTTTTAGACTAGCCATTCAAATGTTACCTTTTTGTTCCAATTCTTGATGTAAATGCTGACATTCTTACTTCATATTTTTAGCGGTGAAAGTCGGTTTTCGGCGTTTGCAAGAGGTTTGTGATTTGTTGGCAACGAAGACAAAGAAAGTTATGATTTTCATACTAACCACTTGGAGATTATTATTTTTATTTCACTTCTTTTTGTAACATTATTCAAATCTTGGCCTTGTTCTTAATGCTTCTGTTCCACTTTCATGTTATTAGTAGTGAAAATTGTTTGTTTTTAGGCATGTTGAAAGGATTGGAGATTTGTTGGCATAAAGATGAAAGCAAGTTATGGCCTGTTATGCTTTTACACGAGAGTTTTTCGTTTTAATTCTTGTTGTAACTTTATTAAGTCTGTGATCTTATTCTTGATGTTGATGGTCGTATGTTATGTTTTTACTGGTGAAAGTTGTTTTTGTTTCAGTCATGTGCAAGGAGTTTGTGATTTGTTGGCAATGAAGATGAAAGAGAGTTATGGTCTTGATACTGATCCTCTTACTGATTATGTGATTTCTTGTGACCAGACTAAAGCATTTTCCGCAACAGTGTTTGCAAGTATGTTATGTTTTGTGTATAGTTTTTTTTAATGCAGTGTTGTGGTCGATGGAAAGTGGAAACCAAAGGAAGAGAAAAAAAAAATGTCTTATTGCTTCTCTTTTCCTCTGTTTTTCTTCCATCTAAACACACTTTAAATGATGAAAACTCAGGACTTTGGATGGCTTTGAAACAGTAATAGATCAAGGTGACGAAGTTTTGTTGTTTGATCCTGCTTATGAAACTTACGAAACATGCATCAGTCTGGCAGCTGGCTGGAGGAGTGCCTGTGAGTTTGTTATAAATAACTGCATAATTGAGCTCTTCATGGATTATTTGCTGAATTAAATTAACATGTCTAGATCGAATGCTTTATATGTTCAGTACTAACTTTGGATCTGATAAGTTTCTTATGCTTATTTTATGTTTCAGCTATACTACTTTCACTAATGACCTGTCAAATTGATTCTACTAGGTTTATGTGCCACTGGATCCATCTCACTGGAGTTTAAATATGGATAAATTCATGAAATCCTGTAATGCACGAACAAAAGCTGTGGTTTTGAACAGGTGAGAGGTAGCCGCTTATTATGCTTTCATTTTCCAAGATTATATTCTTAAAGAATTATTCACTCATGATGTAGCCAGTTATTTGGGAAGAAGAAGCATTATATTTTTTTGTTTGTATGTTGGCAGCCTTGTCTTCTGATCAATAACAATGAGGAGCAATTTGGAAATCTGTTCTATATAAGAATTATTTGTGTCATGGAACTTGATGTTGTTGTGATGGTAACTTTTCTTTTATTGTTTGACACAAATTAAGAACAAATCATATTTGTTACTATCTATGTTTTCATATTATTCTTCCCATTCACTGATGTACACAGTGCCAGTTTAGTGTAGTCATGACTGAACATATATGCATGCACTTTGCTCCGTCCTCTGTTAAAATTGTTTTGGCATATCCAATTAGCTACATGCCTTGGCCATAAATAAGTGACAACTTGTTATTTTTTTCCCTATGCTTTAGAACTCACAAAACACTAACTGGCATTAAAACAGTCCCCATAATCCAACTGGGAAAGTTTTCATCAAGGAAGAGCTTGAAGTCATTGCTGGAGCTTGCGGCAAAATGAATTGCTTTGCCATTACTGATGAAGTATGAATTCTGCTTTTACTTTCTTAATATTAAGTACAAGATGTGAATGCCTTCGTTTGCTGCAATTTTCAATATCTAAGACTTCAAAAAATATTGAAGAGAATTGGGAGCTGAATTAAGTTTCACGGCATTTGTTGTGTTAAACACTTTACTATAGCTAATTTCTAATGTTCTAATACTGGGAAAAAAAATTCTAAAAGTCTCCAATCATTCAATTGTAATTACATTTCTATTGTCAATTTGTCATTATATAACTAGTTTTTAATTGAAAAGTTGTTTTTTTGTATGTATGTATATATATATTGAGATTATTAATATCTTGAATTTCTCCAGGTTTATAAATATATAACATATGACGATCACAAACATATATGCCTTGCTTCTCTTCCTGGAATGCGAGAAAGGACCATTGTGACATCCTCACTATCCAAGACTTTCAGTGTCACAGGTAGCAACAAGAAGCTTTGGTTATCTAATCTAATATTTTTCACATCAATAAGAAATAAGAACCACTAGAGTTGAGGATTTACTTCTTCTATGCTGTTTAATACGCTGATCCTATGAAAGTTCTAACTTCTTATCTGCTTTTGTTTCTTTGATGATTTAACTTGAGTCATTTGAGTCCTTGACTAACAAGAACTGCTTCAAAGATGCTCTAATTGTTAGACAATACACACTATTGTGATGTTTATGAAACCAAAACGGGTTGGAGGATCGGTTGGGCTTGTGCGACAGCAAACATAGCATCTGCAATCAGAAACATTCACATCATGATTACAGATTCGGCTCCCTCACCTTTTCAGGAAGCCGCACTAACTGCTTTGACGAGCTCCCCATCCTACTTTACATCCTTATGAAGAGTGACCATCACAAATCAACTTTCAACTTTCTATCACGCGATGCTCTTAATGGATATAAATTTTTATCGAGCAATGAACGGCTCAGCTTTGGTTTTACTTGTGCTTGTGGTTAAAGGAATATGAGGCCATGAGAGATCACATTGTGGTCATATTGTCCAAGCTCGGCTTTGAAATCCAGTGCAAACCTCAGGGTTCAGTATTTGTGTTTGCACTTTGCAGAGATTCCCAAGAACTGGTTACACTCAGATGTATGCATCACACATTTTCTTCGATTTTGAAATTATAATACTTAATGCTTCTGAAAATCAAATTGGTTGTGTATGGTTGAAAAAGTTGAATGCTGCTATATCTTAATTGACATGAAGCTTTGCAGGTTGATTATGTTAGAGCCTTGATTCGAAAAGCCGAGTGTGGCAGCAGTGCCCGGCTCCGGGTTCTTCCATTTGGATTCTAATGGTGAGATCTATCCAAATAGATACATTAGGTTTGCTTTCTGCAAGAGCGAAGCAACACTGACTGCTGCTGCTCGGAAAATGCAAGATATTGTCTATAGCGATGGATCGCTGCAGCTTGATTAGAAGCAAAGTAAGATTTTACTGCTTCATTGTTATTTCCAGAGACTTGATTTTATTTGCTTAATTAATTATGGACCGTTGTAGCTATTTTTATTAACAGAAACTAAAATTCAAAAACAAAATGTTACAACTGTAAAGTAGAAAAAACCTAAGACAACACAAAGATACAGGCAAAGTTGCAAGCAAAACCCATCCTGCTTAATGCTTCTCATTGATCACCTAGGGAGAGATAAAGTCATCTCACCTAGTTCTGGAACCATGGTATATTCTTGTTCCAGCATATTAAAACATGGTATGTCTCCCTAAATCACAATAGAAAAAAATAATAATATCATATATGACACGTGTCAAAATATAATAGGCTAAAACCAGATATTATCCTGGTTCTAGAACCAGGCGAGATGCCTGAGCCTCCAATTATTGCCATTTTGATCATCAATAAGAATTTGATTGAATTATCTACAATCTGTGGAGATGAAGCAAATGTTCAGTCTCCATTCCTTAGCAACTTTGAGTCCAACTTTAACTGCACATAGCTCAGTTTCAACTACCAAATTAGCCTCTATTTAAGTACAACCTGCCACAATAATATTTTTATTAGCATTAGTTAAGACAAAACCTGCCCCACCAGCTTGATTTTCAGAGATCTAAGAGGCATCTGCAATAAAGATAGCAGTCAGATGAAAATGCATTGAAACAGTTAAGAAGTAAAATTTCTCTTTGCAAGTTTGTGTTTTTAGTATACTCCATTGTAAGATACAAAGATATTATATCATTCAAGGAATCAAAATTAATATGTGTCCTCTTCAATTTTTATCTCCAAAACCATGAGGGATTTGGGACATGCATTAAAGAGGTTATCGATGTTTCACCTGCTATTGTTAATTTGTTACAAAGCATACAATTATCATCAGCAATCAGATTCAAAGAGTGAATGAGACTTGGCTCTTTGAGAAGTAATTAATTTCCATAAATTCTTCCAACCCTTCAAGATAGCCAAGTTATCAAAATTTGAGTTCAAGAAGGAATAAACTTCTGACACAACCTGATTGAGGCCAGGAAGCCAAACCCAATGATTAAGACTCCCGGGATTTATTTGACAAAAGGACTTGATAGGAGAATTAAATTTGGGGCCTAAAAAATCAGTCAGAGCATTGAAATCCCAATTAGAATTTTCCATAAGATCAGCAATTTGAACATTGAGATTCATAAGTTCCATATTAGTGTAAGACGGTTTCAAACATATAGGAACATCAAAACACCAATGGTGTATTTGGATGGAGGTAATAAACACTATTAGAATGAGAATCGTTATCAATAGTAGTTTATACTCATGTTTGGATACACAACTGTTAGAACAGAAATGGAATGTGTAGGTAATAAATAGTGGTATTGTAGAGGCATATTATGCATTACCCTCAAAATTGGGAGAAATGAAACTATCTAGGGAGGAGTGAATACTATAGTTTTTTTACTCTCAGAATATTTAATTAAATAAAACTTATAAAATTAAATAATTAACTATAATAATTAAATTAAATAAAAATAAAAATAAAAATTATTATATATAATTACAATAATAAAAGTAAAATGATATTTTTGCCTGTTAAACTAATAATTAATTAAAATGAGATATTTAATGTGAATATTTAATTACAATAATTATTCTTAATAATAATATTCAAAATATTTTTTAGATAAAAAATTTATTTATCATTAATCAGATTTTTTTGTATCAAAGGTATAAAAGTAATTTTGTCACATTCCCTTCTTAAATTTTTTTCATTCCCAATGAAATATTCTCCAACCAAACACAATTTTCATTCACATTCCTATTCCTACAGTATCATTACTATTTTTCCCATTCCTCTTTCTATTCCTATTCCGTGAAACCAAAGACACTCAAGGATTATTCAAAATAAAAATATTTTTATGATTAATAGAATTGATCCGAAGATTGGACTCGATCAGGTCCATATTTTCACAAAGAAATCTAAAAAATCAAGAACATTTTGAAGGGATCTGAAAATTCCAAGGACGAACCTCTCCATATTTGCACTTCAAAATATCAATCCAAAAAATATTTGGAGAGTTGAGAAAGAAATCTAAAAAAAATTACCATCAAAGCTGTTCTCACAAACTTCAAGTTTTTAAAAACCAACACCTTTAGATTTGTCAGCACTAATTATGTTCCAACTTATAAGCAGAAGACCACTACAATTGCTGTCCTTATGCTGATGTAGCTATAGAATCAAGAATTGAGTCAGGAATATGTTGAACAACTAAAGTATAGACAGGAATTGACACTATCAATAGCCTGGTCACTGGAGATGTGTTGGTGCTTACAAAAGGTGGGCGGCTGGATGAGTGAATTATTGATGTGAGAAAAATAAATAATATAATATGAAAACAAATGTATAAACGTGATTCATGCACTAATTATTATATATATATATATATTCATGGGTGTTGTATTTTTAATTTGATGCGGCTAAATATTGTAACTTGTAACTAAGTACACTTAAAAATGGTTTTGTAATGATGCAGTAATTGAATTTGACTGAAATCAGTGATAATTAATATATTTTTCATATGTTTGCGTAACTTAGTTATTTCATGGTTTATTTAAAAAAACTTAATTATTTCAAAATCAACAAAACTCGGTAAAAATACACTTTTTTTTTAAATTTTTGTTATTTTTTTCCACTAGACGAGAAGAATCTTGATTTAAAATTTTAGTTAAGGACATGCACTAATGAAGAACGCATTTGCAAGCTCAACATCATGCTTTCATTTTGCATAAGTTTTGATTTTAGCATTTTTCTTGAAACAAGAACCTTACGCAAAGAATCTGATATCAATAGGTCATGAGGCCATTGATCACTTTTAATTATCAGGGGATGCTGTGAATATAGAGCAATCACTAATTATAGTGCAATTATCACAATTAATGTACACAATTCTATTGAAAATCTTTCTCCTTTTCATATGAAATTATTTTATTATTATAATTATATTTTTCTAAAAACGCACAAATAAAAAAAACTGTAAATCATGATAAATTTGTAATTTCTGTTTTAATATAGTGTTATATGAATTTTTTTTTTCTTATGTTTACCATCGGTGACTATAACCTAGATCCAAAACAAAAATTAAAAATATTTTTAATTAATATTAAATTATAAATTTATTTTTATTAATTTAAATATAATTATATAAATTTTTTTTGACAAACTCAACAAGAGATAAAGTAAAGTACAAACAGGTACAGAGATACATCAATTATGGTGACTTGATTGACTTTTTAGGGATAACTCCCGTCATATAACCCTAGAATAGAAAACGAGAGGTATTTCTCACATAGAACTTTCACATGGGATTAAAAAAATGAATTGTAATCTGAAAACTCTAATTTGAAACTTCTTAATCACAAGCACTAGTGGTAAAAATGACGAAAAAACTTCTAATAAAAAACAAATAAAAAACACGGAAGGGATTATTTTGAAAAAAAAAATCTCAAAATGCCTTGGATTTCAGAGTAGAGAAATACAAAATTTAGAGAAAATACATATATAAATATGGAATTACCACCTCAACACCCTTGTGTTACCATTTTATATAAATTAAAGTTTATCAATTTGGTAAGAACACAAAATTATCCCTAAAGAGACTCGGTGTTAATAAAAAATCCATGGTTGAGCTTATTAATCAATTTTGACAATAAATAAAACTATTAAATTTTTGGTCCCACATGTATAAATTTTGTTGCCATGTGCATTACACCAGATCCAGCCTGTACAGGTCCAGGTCCAGGTCCGGACAATAATTTGCCCCATGTCAGACACCATTTCATCATTACTATTTGTTTTTATTATTATTATCTATAGAAATTCAATAATTAATTTTTATTCAAATGCTCTAGGGCCTGTCCTCCTTCACATTGATTAGATGCCATTGTTGGCAGAGATATTAATTCCACTGTGCTATAAAGTCGAATTAAATTGTCACTGTTCAAACTATCAAAGTTATTATATTATAATATTTTTTAAAATATATTTAAATAAAACAATAAAATTAGTGAACTACCAAATTTGGCCAATAGATCTATCACTATCACTTCTGCTATCACAACAAATTCAGAAAAAAATCTCACAATTCAAAATATCACAAATATTTTTTTTAGGTTTGATTAAACAGAATTCAGGCCATAAATTTAGATTTTTTTTTTAGCATGCATGTAAATGGATATATGGATAAATTTCTATATTTTTATTTAAGTGTATTAATATAATATTTGCATATAAAACATATTTTTCATAAGTAGGTATTTTAATCTATTAATTTGAATGAAAGTATTTTAAAATAAATCATATTTTAGGGAGTAAATAATATAGAAGTTGCTGGAGTGAACTAACTTCTCCCACTTCATATATTCACTTTTTTTAAAAAACGATAAAGAAAAAAGCAAAAGATAAATAGATATTGAGGTGCACCAATTACGGTGGTTTGACTAATCTCTTAGGAATAAACATTCCCGTCGTGCAATTCTGGAGAGTAAAGTGAATTGTAATCTGAGAAATTTGAACTCGAGATCTTTTAATAAAAACACAAGTAGTTATCAGTGGCCTAGCACATGATTCTTCTTTTCATTTATACAGAGTGGGAGTATTTTTTTTTAATCTAAACTAAATTTATTTCAATATTTTTTTTCATTAAATTAAAAAAAACAAAATATATTGTTATATAATCCCAGAAATATTCTCCCATGCCACAAATGTTAGTAATTTATATCGTTGTGGCCACAAAACTTTTCTTTGTAAAACAAATACTACTTTATTTTTTTTCGGTTGCATGTATGGCCATAATGACCTGTTCTAAAGTGGTTTCCAGTGCCATATCAATATCACATCAGTGCCACATCAACAAACTCTTCAAAAACCATCTGAAAACAAATCATTATAGCCACACATACAATCGGAGAAAAGTTTAGTATCTATTATGTTATAAAAAAAAAAAAAATTATGATACCAATGATATAAATTACAAATATTTGTACCTATAAGGAGAATGAACCCTATTAACTCACTCCCAACCACCAAACAGTCACTTTATAATGTTTTTATAATTTGCACTGGTCTCATATGGCCTTCCACATCTTCAAAATCAATGTGCCATGTGTCCCGTGCAATTGCCACATGTTTTGTTAACGGTCAGATCCGAAACTACAATTAATAAGCGTTAAAGCGGGAAAATTACTAATTTAAGACATTTAAAATGCAATAATTAAATCATTTACCAATTCTTAAAATTTTTGAAAATTTAAAATTTAAAATCATAGAAAGTTTAAATGGAAATTTAACATACAAAAACTAACCTTACATAAATGAGTGTACCACTCCAATATTGAACATTTATTTATTTTTCTAAAATAGTAACAAACTTATGTTTTTATGACACATGAGTGTGTGCTACGACATCACTAATTAGTTAATTTTTTTAACGAAAATTAAAACTCTCACCATACCTCCTGCCACACAAAATACTTATTTTTAGTATGTTAACAACTTGAATCAAATGGTTTTGCCATATTTAATGTCTATTGATTCAATTTTTCGGACACAAAATATATTTTTTATAAAACATGTACAATCACATCATGAGTGTATAAAGGTATATAATTACTATCACAACGTGAAATCTCACTATATATGAGTTAACATTCGAACTCATCTTTTAGACAAGAATACAAAAGTTATACACAAAAACATAATGCTAGTAGACTAATAAATTATTGGCTACAAACAATTTTTTTTATCTCGATAAAACTATAATTTCTTTAAAATATCTAATATGATAATATATATATATATATATATAATTCATGGGCGTTTTATTTTAATTTGATACAGACCCACAATCGGTGATCCATTACCATTATTACTTCCAATGAGTCTTGAACTCGAGATTTTTTGAATACCTCACTCTTATTTTTCATAATAAGGCGAAATACCACTACGCTATGAGCCCTTTGATATTAGTTAAGTATTTAAAATTGCTTTTGGTAAATGATTCATTAATTGAATTTTACTTAACTAAGTGATAATTAATATATTTTCATGTGTTTATGTAACTTAATTATTTTATCAGTGTTTATCCATTTAAAAACTTAATTATTTCAAAGTCATCAAAACTCGCTAAAAATACACTTTTTAATTAATAGGGGAGCTGTGAATATAGAACAATCACTTTTTACTTATAGTGCATGTATCACAATTAATGTACACAACTCTTCTGAAAATCTATCTCTTTCCATATGAAATTATTATTATTATTATTCATAAAAACACAAAAAAAAATCGTAAATCATGATAAATTTGCAATTTCTATTTTAATATAGTGTTACATTTTTATTTATTTTTTATTTTTTTGCTTATGTTTACCATAGGTGACTATAATCTGGATGAAAAAAATTTAAAAATATTTTTATTTTAATATTATATTATAAATTTATTTTTTATTAACTTAAATATAATTATGTAATTAATTTCAAACATACATTTAAATTCATAATAATCAATTGAATGTCCAGCCCTTGACTTTTGGTATAGAAATTAAATACCTTAGGGGTTGTTTGGGATCATCTTCGTTTTTTATTTTTTGTTTTTGTTTCACTTTTGTTTGGTTATCAATTTTTTGAAAACAAAAGAATATTTGAATACACTAGGTGTTGTTTGAGTGACATGCTTGGAGTGGGATGGGAGTGAGTAAATCCAAACCTTTATTTGGATGACCATGAGTGGGATTGAGAGAAAACTAAATGGGGTGTGAGCAATCCTTCCAAAATGAATTGCTCCCTCCCCGCGCACTCCTCAGGGAGAAATGATCAATTTACCCTTTTTTAATAATTAAAATAACAATTTGATTTAAATAATAAATAAATAAATAAATTTTAAAATAATAATAATAATAATAATTTAATTAAATATAAAATGTTTATTTATAATAATTAATTAGTTATATTTCATCATTAATTAGTTATTTATTATAGTTAATTAATTAATAATTAATGATATTAACAAAATATCATTAATTATTTATTTTAAATATCTTTAAACATGTAATTAGTTATTTATTTTAGTTAATTAATTACTAATTAATGATATTAAAAAAAATTTGAGATTTGCTGTGATATTAAAGTTAAATATTTATTTATAACAATTGATTTATTTATTTTTATTTTTATAATATTTATTTGCATAAAGGGCATAAGTGTCATTTTATCATATTTACTTTATTTATTTTTTCCATTCCCAATAAATTACACCCTCCAATCCTTATCAATCAAACAAATTCTTCATTCTCACTCCTACTTCACTCCCCTCATCTCACTCCTATCCTACTTCTCCCTCCAATCCACTTCTGACAACCAAACATTATTTTATTGTGTAAGCGCAAAATTATCATGACAGTTTTATTATTATTATTCAAATTCATATTTTTATACAAATTTATAAAATATGAAGGCCAAATAATAATTTTTTATAATATTTTTCTTAAAAATGTATATTTTTAAGTAATTTATAAAAAAAAAATTATATTATTTAAAAGTTAAAATTTAAAAGGAGAGAGGAGTAGCCGAGATGGTTTTATGGCAGGAGCAAAACTTTTGAAAAAAATGTTTTCAAAAAAAGTTGAAAACATAAAAATTTTATTTCCTGTTATTTTAAAAAACATAAAGATTGTTGAAAAAGTTCTTGAAAACAAAAACAATGTGCCAAACATGTGTTTATTAGTTTTATTTTTAAAATATAAAATTAAAAATAAAATATATGAATTGGTAACAATACCAAACCACCTATTAATTATTGAATTATTGCTACCGTAAATATAGAATCTACTTTCAAATTATTTCATTTAGGACAAAATATTTTTAAAAAAATAATAGATGCTAATAAATCAGATTCAGATCCAAATCTTTTCTCGGGTTCCAACCTCACCTACAACCGGATTCAAGAGCCGACACTCTTAAGATTACTTGAAATTAAACAACTCTGACTGTAGACATAAACCAATCTGGGTGCCATTATTTTATTTTATTTTTTTAATTCTAAAATACAAAATCCCAGATATGATATCATTCTTTTCTCTGAAATTTTTTTATTTTTGACACTAAACAATAAACACTCTTATTTAAAATTAATAATCAACAATATATACTGATGTGGAGCGCATCCATAAATTCAATAATATCATACTCTCATCTTCCCATCAAATTATTAAACAAATAAATAAATAATCAAATAATTGAGAGAACTATCAAGTCTCGTGAAATATAAATTTATTTTTTTTAAAAAAAAAACAATCACGTGACGAGCATAGTGCAGGAATCCGGCAGGATTTTTCTCTATAAATGTGGCAAATAGCAAATCAAAGTACTGTATTCAATTGCTTCTGTTGTTGCACATGTTTTAGCTTCAGTCAGGCCCATCTCCAGGTTGATCTTTTTAGTTTTTACCACTTCAAGTGCTGCTGCATTTTTCTCCATTGGGTGCTTTCAAATGATGCCTTTATTTCTTGTTTTAGCTATGTTTTGTTTTGTTTTGTTCCTAAAACTTTGATGTTGGTTGGTAATTGATTGTGCAAGTTTTGCAGTTTCAGTTTGTTTGAAGCCCATTTTGACAAATTACTGGTTTTGAATGTGATTTATTTATTTATTTGGATTTATGATATATTTTTTTCTTGAGTTTTTTTGGTTGTACAATGGCTCTTCTTATGGAGATATGCATGTGAAGGTGCAACAAGGAAGGTAATTCATGTTCCTAGCTGTTTATTGGCTTGACCGTGAACTTTTGTTAGTGAAACTTTTCAGTATCTAGTGTTTACTTGCTTCAGTCTTTTTACTGTTCTCATTTTTTTAGAGGTTAACTCTTTTTTTGGGGGGTTCATAATGGAATAGTACAGTACAACTCACTAAATATTAACTTTTGCTTTTTCTCATTGTGCTTTATGTTCTGTCCTTCTGAAATGTTTCCTTCCTTAGAGTGGGCATTCTTTAGTTCTTTTGTTGTATAAAGATCTGTATGTTGGGTTTTTTTTTTTATTTTCAGAGATCCGAGAGGCATCTGCAAAAAGATAGCAATCAGATGAAAATGCATTGAAACGATTAAGAAATAAAATTTCTCTCTGCAAGTTTTTTTTTGTTTTTTTGTTTTTTTGTTTTTGAGGAAGAGGAGCGGGGCGAACCCACTAGAGACTCCAGAGGTATGCATAAGTCTCGGTGGAACAAGTGTTGATGGGGACCAGCTCACGTGAGGCTGGAACCACGCCCTGACACAATCACTATTCATAACTCTCAGAAATGTGCCATCAGTCAAGAATCGAGCTCTCACCATTCGGTGAGAGCTCTATCGACGACCCGTGTACCAATATGCCTGAAGGTCGTTGGCCAAATTTGTGTTTTTAGTATACCTGCTTGTAAAGATACAAAGCATGCACAACAATCCAACTAGGATCCCATTGAATGTCCCTAAAAATAAAATCACACCTTGCTTCCCATATGAATGATAGAAATAATGACAGAGGCCTTCCAAGATTTTTGATCAGTAGTAAGATCCTCAAGCCAACTACCATAAGATATATCATTAAGTGAATCAAAATAAATATGTGTCCTCTCTTCAATTTTTCTTCAAACCATGAAGGATTTGGGGCACGCATTAAAGTGGTGATTGATGTTTCCCATGCTATTGTTACAAAGCATACAATTATCCTTAGCAATCAGATTCAAAGAGTGAAGGAAGCTACGAGTTTTGATCCTTTTGTGGAGAATAAACTGTTAGATTTTATCAAACTTAATTACGATATCTATGTCACATATTAAGGATCACTTACTTCCATTCATAGCAAATTGTTGAATATGACAAGAATATTTAAGTCCACGCTTGAAGTAACCAAGGACTCTTCCAATCTATTCCGTCCTCTCCCACCGATGGAGCTAAGTATTTGTAAGAACGATAGATTGGAGACCCCTGGTGTTGTCTTATATATAATTATTACCATCTAAAGATTAACTCCACTTAAAAGTTAAGTAGATCATTATCCAAAGTATCAATTAGAGTTAACTTAAGAACTCGTAAAATAAAGTCATGGACCATTTTATACAGTTTGAATTCAGGTTGGATTAATATCATCACAAAATTAATTCAGAATAAAATTCAAACTAACATAAACCACATGAAGAACTTGGCTCTTTGAGACGTATTTAAATTCCACAAATTTTTTCCAACCCTTTCAAATAGCCAAGTTATCAAAATTTGAGTTCAAGAAGGAATAAACTACTGACACAATTGTAACCTGATTGAGGCCAGTAAGCCAAACCCAATGATTAAGACTCCCGGGATTTATTTGACCAAAGGACTTGATAGGAGAATTAAAATTGTGGCCCAAAAAATCAGTCAGAGCATTGGAAATCCCAATTAGAATTTTCCATAACATCAGCAATTTGAACATTAAGATCCATAAGTTCCATATTAATGTAAGTCGGTTTCAAACAAATAGGAACATTGAAACACCAAGGATTATTCAGAATGGAAATATTTTCGGGATTAACAGAATTGATCCAAAGATTGGACTTGATCAAATCCATATTTTTACAAAGAAACCTAAAAAACTAGGGACATTTTGAAGGGACCTGAAAATTCCAAAGACGAACCTCTCCATGTTTGCAGTACAAAATGTTAATACAAAAAATATTTTTAGAGTTGAGAAATCTCAAAACATTTTTTTGCCATCATAGCTATTGACTCAGGAACATGTTGATCAACTAAAGTATAGCCAGGAATTTTAAAATACTATATTTAATCCCTCTAATGTAGTCAATCTGTTTTTTTGGTCTCTCTAATATGATTTGTCTCTAGGAGATCTCTGTATTCTAATTTTTGAGAAATATAAGTTTTCATAAAGACTTCCTAGAGACAAATTATATTAGAGAGAACTTATATTTTTTAAAAATTAAAATTCAGAGACCTCTTAGAAACAAATCATATTAGAGAGACTAAAAAAATATATTTATTATATTAGAGAGACTAAATAGAGTATTCTATCACAAAAAATTAACATTAAAAAAAACACTATTAATTAAAGGGAAAATTACTGTTCACCCCTCGTAATTTTCAAAACTTCTAAAAAACCCCCTCCTACTTTTGCACACCCCGGACAACCCTTTCCATTAGTGTTTAACTTCCCTTTTTACCCCCTACCGCTCACTTCAAATGGGTCCATGTTGTGAAATCCCATTTTTGGCCCCGAAAATGGTGGGAAAGGAAAGCGCTAAATCACATCATGTTCAACCTTTTCGAAGGGCTTTCGCTTGGTTTAACGCTTTAAATATTTTTACTAATATGTTTAATAATTATCATATCCGTGTAATACTTCCCATCTCCGCTTTAACGTTGTCTTTTACATGTATAACTATTCATATTAACGCGTAAATTCTCAAAGTCTCTCGTAGAAACGGGTGATCTTTTTCGTTGATCCGAATTCATTTGGCAGCGGCACGTGGCAGTGGCAGAGTTATGGTATCCCGCAGACAAGAATTAATGACGGCATTAAAATTTACGCACCAGTAACATAATTTTCTCCGAACACCCTTCGCTCTCATCACCAATGCTCGGCCAACGCGTGTTTAACTTTTTCTGATATGAAGAGTCACCGCTCAGGAATTCACACCATAAATAACCGTAAAAGAACCCTCCCCATGGGACAACCACTCCTCGCCGTCCTCATCATCCTCCTCCTCCTCCTCCTCGCCCTCCTCTTCCCATGGACAACCACTCTATCTCGAAAGGATGTTTTCGTGAACCTTCTTCCCTTATCTCGAGAATGTTTAGCCGCAATCACGCAACAAGTTAAACTATCTTTTTCGCCTAAGTCGAAATGCTCTCATAATCGCCTCGAATCGCAGAGGATTCTTCACGGTGGACGACTGGCAAGCAATTAGCTGAGCATTTCGACTTGGGTAAGAAAAAGAAATTTTTCACGTATTTCGTGATCATGGGAGGATTCTCTAGAGGAGGGAGATCGGAAAACATCCTTTAAGACGGGTTGATATTTATCACTCGAGACTTTCTCGCTACCATTTAAGAACATTACGCCGCTGTACAACTATTACGCTCGTGTTTAACTATCGTGATCTTCGCTTTAAGTCCCACCACTGACACATTGATTAATAGTCGCTTTTCATGAATGTGTGTTGTTTAACCTTTTTTTAATGTCAGACGCTCAGTGTGTTCAAGTCGATGCGCATGTTATGCAAACCGTCGTAGCATCTCGAATGTACTGGACACTTGTTTCAAGTATACTGAGGGTCGAGTCGTGAGTGTCCAAAGTCCGAGCGGACGTTGTAAATGTTGTAAATGTTGTAAATCTTTTATAAATAAAACGAAACAAAGCTTTATTCGATCGCGAACTTCGAAATTTAAACATAGACCTAGTAAAAACAAACAATGTGGGAAACAAAAAGAACGCTCATTGTAAAACAATAGAAAATACGTAAATATGTTTAAACAATGACAACGGTGTTTAAGAAAAAAGTTACTCTTTAAACAATGACAACGTGTAAATAATAGAAAAAGTTAAACACTACTCAAGTTACTCTTTAAACAACGATAACGGTGTTTAAGAAAAATACGTAAAGATGTTTAAACAAAGTGACCCGAGAGGTACCCATCTTCAACGCGATGTCGATGAAAAGCATTCAATTTAAACAATAACATATTATTTAAATGATATAGACTTTTAGTTAAACAATTAACCATTTTTTTAAACACTATATGTATCCTGCTTAAACATAAAAAAGCTTCGACTTTTACACGTAGACTCATGTTGAGTCGAGAACTTTCATTCGAACGATGACAATATGTCTTCCTCATGACATGACATATATTTCCCTTTTGCCCTTGGGATGGAGGGAAAAATACCGCCCAATCACATCACGCCTAGTCTAACCTCTATGCATACAACTGCGACTTTTTTTGTTTGCCTTTCTCGATCGCTGCTTGTTGTTTACATCTTCTACTTCTTCTTCTTCGCCTTCTTTTTGTTCTTCATTTCATTTTGGTTTTAGACGATTTGGTTTTCGACCGATATATTATGGAGAGTTTTTGTGGTATTGCTAGATTCAACGGGGAGGGAAGAGTGCTAATGTTCACTACCGCGACTTCTTGGGAGTTGGTGTTAACTGAGATATGTGAGCCGATGGGGTCCTCAAGTTTCTCTCTTGTCAGGGTTAAGTTCATCACACCGATGGATATAAAACGGTTTGCCCAATCGAAAACGATGTTGACTTCCAACGGATGTGTCACGTCCATTCCATCTTCAAATGTGATGTAGTTGATCTTGTCGTCAAGACAGAAAATGTGCCATTGCCGAATCCTAATGAAAACGAGGTTTACTCGTTGTAAGTTCCTTTTCTTTTAATTATTCCAGTTGTCCGGGGTCATTATTGTTTAAATATGTCCGTCAACGGGTTAACATATTATACTAGTCCTTTACGTTATTAGTTAATTGCTTAAGTATTTAATTTAACGCTTTAACTATTGTCATTATCGCTAAACATTATACCTCCGCTTAACATATTGATCTTTTCATTTCGATCGAAGTGTCGCAGGAATTGCATTCTCGCGAGTGCTCCCATTCATCCCCACTGCGACCTCGGGCGCGTGGGATGTCTTCCTTCCTCGCCGATCATTCTCAAGTGTTGTCGTTGGATATTGACAACATTTTTGACTGCTGTCGAACATTTCAGGGGATGTACTTCAAAATCATGCAATCAAAAGGAATTTTCGACTTCAAATTCATAAAGAACGAAAAAACATCGCAAAGCGATCGTGGAATGCTACGGCCGATGGTTGTCGCTGAGCGCCTTCATGCATCAAAAGAGTATAACAAAAAAATACTTTTCGTAATCAAGACAATCAACCCGTCACACACTTGCGGTGGTGGCATAGGTTTCTAGGCACACATCCGAAAGCGCCCAAAAACAGGGTTAGCGCACTGAGTGATTCGTGAGCTCAGGGACCGTCCCCTCGTACAAGGCCATCGACATTCGAAGGACATGCTATGGGAAACATGGTGTCCACATACCATACAAGCGCAGCTTTGGTTGGGAAAAAGAGCACGCCGGGTGGTCCTCGACTGCAGTGACATCTCCAGATTATGACCGTTTGCTTTTGGTATGTGGATAAGGTGGTCGAGACAACCTCGGCAGCAGTCGCGATCGTGAGAGAGACGCGATCGCTTTTAAACGTGCATTCTTTTCTTTTTCATAGCGTGTATCGTGGGATTCAAGAGGGCTTGCGGTCAGCTGCTGCTTCTCGACTGGTACCCACCTCCTTGGAAAATATCGGGGTACACTCACCGGGTGCCACAGGAAAGATGGTAACAATGGTTTTTCCATCGCCGCCCTAGATAGTCGACAATCGAGGACCCGATGCCAATTGACTTGGTTCATATCTAAGTTGAGGCGATGCCTTATACGAGGGTGGAGATTATCATGAGATAATTACCTTCGTGTCTGGACAGTCCAAGGGCCTTGTGAGCGCAATTGAGCAGAGTCTTCCCTTCTTCGCCACACGCGCATCTGCCTTCAACATTTGGAGGCCAATTTTATGAAAGCCAATGCCGACTTGGGAAGGCATCGAGGAGGAGTGCCGGGTCTATATGCTCAAGATTGCTGGCATCCACTGCTAAAGATTTCGATGATATCGCGAATCGAACCGCATGCCATATCACCCGAGCTCATCACCGGGTCGATTAATAAACCTGATATGGCACATCGGGTCGAATTATCCGCTCGTGAGGTGATCGTTGGGGTGAGATGTATTCTGAACGTCGCGGAGTCGCTCAATGCTTGATCAAGGAAGCTCGTCATTTACCGATGACAAAATGGTCGACTCCATAAGGTCTCGCGAACGTTGGTTTACACTTAACATTTAGTATTACCCTTTAAACATTCTCAATCTTTGTTTCATTACACTTGTCCGACTTTTTAAATATTAATCATTTCGCTTTAAATAATTACAATAATGTTTAAAACATGTTGATCGAATTATTTAACCATCACCGCCCTTTGTTTAACCTTATTTGCCGTGTTCAAGTTGATGCGCATGTTATGTAACCCGGCGTGAGCAAGCCGACCAAATGGGAGAGCTACTTATGCCCGACATACATCTCGAAGTTAGAGATCATCGATCGAGGACACCAAATCTCGTGGTTGGTCGTCTGGTCGATGATCGCTACGGGCTGATCGACCAACGCAAAGAACTCGCCGGATCTCGCCATCGTAACTCTCGCTCATATCGGCGGTGGCAAGTTTACGGTATCCCTCGTAAAACATGCTACGCAAAGAATAACGCATGCACACCAACGCATATCGATTTATTAGCTGGTACTTCACCGCCGACAATTACAACCGCGCATACAGGAAGCTATATTCCCCATACCCGACGACGACTGTGCCTTCGACGAAATCGTGAGCTTCGCTTACATCAGCCAGGATTAGAAGGCACCGGGCGGCCCTAGGGACGCGCAGAGATCGAGTCGCAAGTGCTTGATGTCCGCGAGGTTACATTGCAGCTCACGCCAGGATCCGCCTCGACACATCGTATTTATCTGCAATGAAAACCGTCACGACTCAGGCATTGTTAATAAAACCGACGATGACGTGGTCACATCGTGTATTGATGGGAACCTTTCCACATTTAAATCCCCTTACTCTTACAAATCGAATCGAATGTATTTACACAACGACTATTATTATTTTTGGAACGGATACACCGTAATTTGAAATAGTTTTCAACCGATGTTTAAACAACGAGTGCATTTATTTCAAAACAGTAGACAAGATATATTCTAAACGGCGTACACCGTATTTTTGAAATATTTAAAACCCGATGTTTAAACGATATATAGTATATTTAAACAATGAAAGTGAAATGTACACAATTACAACGTAAATTAAACAATGAAATAAACCGAATGGAATTTAACCCGCTTTCACAATTCAAAAACAAACAAAAATTTACATTAAGATATATAAGTCATGTTCTTCGAACACGAAAAACAATGAATTGAATTTCTTGTCCATATTTACATTTGAAAACAAAATCGACACATGATATACAGATATGTTATTCAAAACAAAAATTTAACCCGGCCAGGACTGACCCCTTTGCTGCCGGACGCCTACGCCTCCCTCCTGGGTACGCGGTAACATACCGTAACTCGAGGTAAGGAACGCTCCGCGTGCAGAGGCCGTCGAATCTCACCCTCACAGCATTGCTCGATAAACCGCATGACGACGACGCGCAATCGACGCTTCTTGTTTTTGCGCTGGGTTTCGTGACGCACGAGCGGGTATTTCGCTGTCGCCGACTCGCTTTAACTCCATATCGACACAAAGGTCGAATAGATTCCGACTGCCGAGATATGCAAGTCGAGATTAGAATACCGATTTAAATACCAAAACTGTATATTAATCGGACATAATTAAAGAACTTACCATGTCCAACGCTGCTCCTTATCGTCACTCCCTGATACGCAAAGAATAACGCCCAGTATTCTTGTTTATCATCGTCCCGTGATCGACGTATACTGGAAGCGGCCATTCATGATTATCCGGGAGGATGACAATCTGAACTTCATGCAGTCGCTGCGACAAAGATCCCCGATCATAGCTATAATTGTGTCATGTGCGTCGTCCCGCTGACATAAACAACGAAGCTGGCTCTCGAGGACGGAGGCTGCTCTTGTAAGGATACGGCTCGTCACCAGACTTTTGTACGATGACACGAAAGCGCCCATCACATCATCACTGACCATCTCCTTCCCTCACAGCAGGTATAACTGGTCATGCGGTGAGGTCGACAAATGGCTCATTCTTCCACACGACCAGTGCTGAGGTTAAACGATAATCAGATATAATAAGACCATATCAGAATATTTAAACGATATTATCAATCGTTACATGATATTATATATAATTAAACG
Organism: Dioscorea cayenensis subsp. rotundata; assembly: GCF_009730915.1. Taxonomy (NCBI): domain Eukaryota; kingdom Viridiplantae; phylum Streptophyta; class Magnoliopsida; order Dioscoreales; family Dioscoreaceae; genus Dioscorea; species Dioscorea cayenensis. The sequence goes on along the minus strand of NC_052479.1, from coordinate 27,487,978 downwards.
ATAAGTAGAAAAACTTAAACGATAACATAAAGGTATTAAACACTATTAGGAAATAGCTAAACACCATAAGAAACCCTTTTAAACAATAACATAAAAACGTTACACTTACTCCGTCCATGATAGCGCTGAGGAAGATCCTCATCAACTCCTCGTCAGATTTGTTAAGACGACTCAGCCAACCCATTTCTTCTTCTTCTGAATAAAAGCTCTCCGAGCCGCTCCGTCCAATTTTCGATCGCCTTTCGATCATCTCTCGTCGCTCGGGTCGGGTCTTCATCAAAGATCTTCCTTCGACGCGGGACGATGGCGACAAGATCAACCGCAGACACATCCTCTACATGGTTGTTCTGCTGTGGGATTGTGTCCGCCTGGTCATGCAGATTGCCGCTAGGCCACGGCTACTAGAACGGATTCGACGATCTTTCTCAACCGCGGCTACGACAACAAAGATCGTCGAGACACACCCTTAACTTGTTCTCGATCTGTCGTGATCGCTCCATCTGACGCCGCATCT
>NC_052479.1:27467420-27486464 GCF_009730915.1 Dioscorea cayenensis subsp. rotundata | reverse complement strand
TTACACTGTCATAGCAGACCAAAAACTGTATTGTTTCATCTATTTTTTATTTTGTTAACTCTTTCTTCTCTCGTTGTCATTCATGCTCATACAATAGGTTTCTGTTTTGATGTCTTGGATGTCTCCCACCTCCTTCAAATTGCAGGTAACCCTGTTTTGGCGTTCATTCCTAGTCGTTGGAATGGTCCTGCTCTTGCTCTTACTGGCGCCAGCAACAACCACCACATGTTGAATCTTTTTGTCTGGTCGCGACTTACCTAAGTGGATCATGAAGATCTTTTTCGACTTTGGTTTCTCATTTTAGCTTTCTCTTTGTGCTAGCTTTTGTATTTGGTTTCTGTTTTTCTTGTTTTTTTTCTGTGTTTGCTTTGCTGTGTAACTGATTAAACTTTTTGTAATTTTTTCTCTATCAATAAAATTAGGTCTCTGAGCTCTTTCCCCCCCCCCAAAAAAAAAAAGGTTTCCGTTGAAATTAACAAAGAGATTACTAGCAGTACATGAGGCTGGCCATATATTATTAGCCCATTTGTTCACTCGATTTGATTGGCATGCATTTTCGCAGTTGCTTCCTGGTGGCAAGGTACATATCCTGAATGGAACTGGAGATTGTTTTAACTATGCATTCATACTTGAAGTCTTTGCAATAGAACTTGCATTTAACCAACCTATTTTTGTTTTAGAGCAGGCTAGGAGACTGCTATTTCTGTATTTTATCCAAGGGAGGACATGGTAGACCAAGGGTATACTACATTTGGTTATATGAAAATGCAAATGGTTGTTGCACACGGAGGACGCTGTGCTGAAAAGGATTCTGTTTGGTGATGATATTAGTGATGGAGGTAGAGTTGACCTGGAGAAAATCACCAAAGTATGCAGCAATCCCTATCTTCAGATTTAAAATTCTCTTAATTTACCCAATTTTCAGTTATGGCAATCATTTAGCATTTTAACCAGAGTACCCATTTCTCCATATGCTAGCTGCATGTGTGCACTTTGTTTCTTATCTTTGAGTAGGAATGCATGGTGTTGCCACTGGAACATTTTTTTTTTAATTTATCCTATAAAAGATTAGATTAAGAAAGCCTGTCAGAATATTCAAGATCACAGATTAACCATTTCCCACATATCACTCCCATCTCTATTACGCTCGCTTTGATCCGTCCATGGTTTAAAGACCAGACAGGATTTATGACTGAGAAAGCTTGATATTCTTTTGTGCAACCCAAAGGGCTTAGAACTCATTCCTTTGATGCCTATAAATATGTGAACTACAATTTATATTTGTTCGCCATCATTGCCATGATGACTAAACAATGCCTTTATTGACTGGGAGTTATTTAGTCATTTATTTGCTTGTTTCAAAATAATTCTCTTTCTACTTATGGAAACTAGATGTAATTTTCCTGTATATTTTATTTCTTGCTACACAAATCAAATAGCCAGATTGTAATCAAGTACTGTTGTTTGATTTAAATTCCATTTCGAATGTTATTGTTGGTAAACACAGACCAGCACTGACCTTGTCCAGCTTTAGTTGCAGGCTTGTATTTTCTAGAAACTTAATGTTTATGGAAAGAGAAATCCAACCTCAGGCAAAAAGTGCATCTAACCGGTCAGGAACATATACTTAGACAGATATAGCAAATCACCCAATCTTAATGTAAAAATATATATGCACCATTCACCAATTTGGCTAGCTCTTTCCAAGTTGCGGTCCAATGGACCTCAGCAAAGGTCAAATCTCTGTTTATTTTTGCAAATGCAACCTTAAAAAAACCATAAATATGTGTACACTAATAGTTGGAGGTCTATAATCCTTTTTTGGTTGTGTGTGTGTGTGTGTGTCATTTAATGAGTGAGTACATTAACATAAATATTTTGTGGAAGCATATAATCAGAAAAACAAATTGTCTAAATTGTTAGAAATATAAATTCCTTTCCATATGTTTTTGGTTAACTGGTAAATTTTCATTGGTTTCACTCTCCCAAGAGCTCATTGTAGTGCCTTAGCCACTAATATCATAGAAACATATCAAATGAAGCTGTTGAAACATTTGAAGCATGGAATTTACAAATTTGTGTTGTGAACAAACAAATACAGTAATGAAAAAATATTTTTCAACCATGAAAAATTCATAGAATGCCGATCGTATTAGTCTTTTTTTGCTGTGCATGTGTTCTTTATTCTCAATCTAATAAAATGTGCACAGTTTTTTACCATATACTTTTGAATGTTCTTCACAGTACATTGATGAGACTGAAGAAATTGCTATGAATGGCTTGATGCAAAACAAGCATATCTTGCACATGCTTGCCAAAGAACTTGTAGAAAAATCAAGGGTTACTGGATTGGTATGGAGTAAACTTGTTTCTGTAATGCTATTTTGTAGGCTTCTCTTAATTTGTTTATGTTGAAAATAGCAAGCCAATTTTCTATTTATTTTTTTGTTCAATGTTACAGTTATTCGTATTTTCTACTAATATTGCAGCTTATGTTGAAAAATTCATTTTGATGCCATACTGACATTATTGGATTGAGCTGGGTTTAAGTGTCTGTCACTATAGTTATAATCAAAATTGGGCAGTTTGGTTCCATTCATATCTTAGGATCATATATTAATGACAATTAATGAAAGGTATTCTTATACTTTAGCGAAATGTGCTTTGTAGTGATATAAAGCTTCTCATGGTAGATTACTATTGTATTATTGCATGCTAAAAAATCAGGAAAGAGTAGCAAATTAACTTCAATAAGCTCATCAAAATTATTTTTCAACTTTTCATGGTTAAAGATAAATCTATACTACTAAATGAAAGGAACATAGATGAGGATCTCAAGTAAGTTCATGGACATTAAGTAATGAACAGTACAAATATGTTATCACTTATCAGAAGCTTTGGCATGAAGATAGGGATAAAATAGGCCAACTTCGAGACATAGCATGATTTATGGACTAGATTTCCCCTTCAATGGATAAGAATTTTTATTTGGGTACCCCATCTCAAACTTGATTAATGGAAATCAATTTTTTCTTTCATATACATTGCTTCATTATTATAGACATTTAATTCGTGCATACAAATTAGTTGAGGTGAAATGGGAACTGTGGTCAGAGTTCCTTTTTGTGTGTGTGCGCGCGCTTTTGTGTATTTCTGTGATGTTTCTGATAGGAACAAATAGAGAAGAAAATACTTAAGACAAGATGCAACTGAAAGCCTGAAACTATTAACTGGAAATTCGGTGAAGTAAAAGCTAACTTGCTTAACTTGAAGAGAATACAAAGACCACTAATATAGAGGACTCAAAAAAGAGTAAAAACATACACTACTGACACAGCATACAAACATAAAGCATAAAGGTAAGTTGGAAAAGTGAACATCCAATCGCAGTTCATCCTTAAAGTGAGTTGTCCAATCCCATTGCAGCAGTATCTTTTGCATGCTACGTACACAGTAGCTATTGGTCACTAAGAAGTCAACTTTGTGTAGACTCAGCAGATGGTTCAGAGTAAAAGATATTCCAACATACCCCCCTTACTCTGAACCTCTCATCCCAAGCATGTTTCTAAGAACTTCGAACTTGCAATTTGGCAACCCTTTTGTGAACACATCGGCAACTTGATCAAGAGTGCTGCAATGAATGATGTTAATGGTGCCATCTTTAATCAGATCTCGAATAAAGTGATACCTTGTATCTATGTGTTTTGTATGCCCATGTAAAATGGGATTGCGAGCAATTGAGATGGCAGATTTATTGTCACACATCAAGGTCGTTGGGCATGCTTGCTTCTCGTTCATGTCCCTGCAATAGAGCAGACGCAACCAAAACGACCTCACATGCGGCAGAGGTTACGGAGATATACTGCTTTTCGGTCTTTGGATAGAGCGATGATTGGTTGTTTCTTTGAGCTCAAGCTATGGCCCCGAACCGAGCATGAAAAACCCAACCGCTAGTGCTTCGTCGATCATCCGGTGATCCACCCCAATCGTCGTCGAGAATACCCCACAAGCTTCAACTCATCACACTTTGTATAGTGGATCCCAAAATCCGAGTTCACCGATATAACGAAGAATTCGTTTTACAGCTCCGTAGTGATGCATAGTGGGTGATTGCATGAATCTTGAAGTCACAGACATGGCATACATAATGTCTGGTGCGGTATGAGTAAGATAAAGCAACCCTCCAACCATCTTTCGATACTTAGAGGAGTTTACTTTCCCGAGCCATCTTCAACTTTAAGCTTCTCATTGGAGTTTATAGGGATCTGGACACGGCTTGCAATTAAACATTCCGGCCTTTCTTAATAATTCTTCAGCATATCTCCGTTGAGAGACCATCAATGTTTCATTGAGTTGTCTGACTTCTAATCCCAAAAAATACTTCAAGGAGCCCAGATCAGACATTTCAAACATATTCATCATCCTTTCTTTTGAACTCCTTCAACATCACAATAGAGCGACCCCATGTAGATGATATCATCTACATACAAACACTGATAGAAGAATGTCCGAACTTCCTTCTTGCTTTCATGAGACTGTTGGTTCATTAGAACTTGAACAAGACCCATTCATTTGGAATTCCGAGTCTATGCGGTCGTATCCCGAGGGCTCTTGGTGCCCCGACGAAGCCCATAGAGAGCTTTCTCAAAGTTTATAAACATATTCTTCCTTTCCTTTAATAACTGAATCCATTGGGTTGTTTTTACATATACCTCTTCCTTCAAATCTCCGTTCAAAAACGCCGTCTTGACATCCAGTTGGTGAATGCACCAACCCCTCTGCACTCCAATTGCTAGGAACAAACACACAGTTTCCATTCGAGCAACTGGACTGAAGGCTTCTTCGAAATCGATACCTTCTATTTGTGTAAAGCCTTGTGCAACTACCCGTGCTTTCTTTCGTAACAGGGAGCCATCAGGGTTCAATTTGGATTTAAATATCCATTTGAGTCCAATTGCCTTCTTTCCCTCCGGCAACCTAATGAGTTCCCAAGTTTTGTTTCGATGGATAGCTTCCATTTCCTCCTTCATGGCTTCGACCCAAGCTTCACACTTTGCTGCTTCTTCAAAGGTTGTTGGATCTGCAGCAGTAAGGGCAAAGGAACAAGAGTCATATATCTCAGTTAAGCTCTTATACCTTGCCGGGGCATCGCTATCTTCTCCCTCGTCAGGTAGATGACTGGATGAGTGATTGATTAAATTCTGTCCATCTGTTATTTGTTCATTGGAGTAAACAAATGGTGGATGACCATCCACTTGATCATCAGCATCATCATCGCCCACAGTGTTTGATGGCACGAAATTTGTTGGTGTTGAGTCAGCATTACTCCCCAATCCCATTTCTTCTTTTCATAAAACTGCACATTCCTGTTAACCTGGACACGTTTAGTGATAGGGTCATAGATTTTATATGCTTTAGCATTTTCACAGTAGCCTATGAAAATGCCAGGTGTCGATTTTGCATCAAATTTCCCTCTCATCTGCTGGTCAACAAATGAATAAGTGAGACAACCAAACACTTTCATAATCTCCACATTCGGCTTTGACCCCGTCAAAGCTTCATGTGGTGTTTGATTTTTTAGAGACTTCGTCAACGCACAGTTCAGAATATATACAGCTGTGGCAACGGCTTCTCCCCAGAATTCTGGTGGCAATCCTGACTCGTTTAACATCGTCCTTGCCATCTCCGTTACAGTGCGGTTTTTCCTCTCCGCAACGCCGTTTTGTTGAGGTGATCGAGGTGTCGTCAGCTGCTGCCAAATTCCTGAATGTTCACAGAATGATTTAAATTCATGCGACGTGAATTCTCCACCGCGATCTGTGCGTAGTGACTTCAACGGCAACGATAGCTGCTTTTCAACTAAAAGCTTGAATATCTTGAACTGTTGCAAAGCATCAGACTTTCTTTGGAGGAAATAGACCCAACTGTGGCGTGAGAAGTCATCCGTTAGTAGGAAGAAATAAGTATTACCTCCGATTGATGGTGTCCTCATTGGTCCTACCAAGTCCCCATGGATCAGCTCCAAGGGTTTGGTAGCTCTCCTTGCCAATCCTGATGGGAATTCAAGCCTTGTTTGCTTTCCAAGTGAGCATGACTCACACGGTTCTACTTCAGAAATGACAGGAAGTCCTAGAACCATCTGCTTCTCTGATAGTTCCTTCAAGCTTTTCTGATTCAAGTGCCCGTATCTCCTATGCCATAAAACTGACATTTCTTCTCCTCTTTGTGCGACGTTCGCAGCTCCCACATCGTTGGCTTCTAATGGAAAAAGCCTATGGGAAGTCATGCACACTTGTGCAATTTTTCCTTTAGAAACTGCATTCTTGATAATACATTCACCACATGTGAATTCAATGCTATAACCGGAGCTCATCAGCTGTCCCACAGACAGTAAATTATGTGCCAAGTTAGGCACATATTGCACATTAGTCAATGTGTTCTTCTTCCCATCACTTGAGCAAAGGACAACAGACCCAATACCTTCGACATGGAGTGTTTTTCCATCACCCAGTCTAATGGTTTGGTTTGATGCTTCTTCTATGTGGTGAAACAACTTCTTGTTCCCAGACATGTGGTTAGAACAACCACTGTCTATCAGCCATGTTCCTCCACCTTCAATTGCTTCTTCACTGGATGCCATGAACAGCAAGCCTTCATCCACTTCCTTGGTTTCTTCTGTGACATTTGCTTCTTTGCCTTTGTATCGACATTGTGACTTGATATGCCCAAATTTCTTGCAAGCAAAGCACTGGACACCTCTGTATTGTTTGTTGCCATCAGTATTACGATCTTGATCTGAACTCCAGCTTTGACCGCGTCCTCGCCCTCTGTGGTACCCTCGACCGCGACCTCTATCTCTCCAGCCACCATTCTCATGAGGTGAAACACCCTTAACATACAACGCCTTCTCCTCCATGTGGTCATGTTCAACATCAGTCTCCCTTCATGGCCTCTGAGAGAGCCACTGAGTTCTTCAATAGTGAGAGAGCTCAGGTCCTTTGATTCGATAATGGACGACACCACATGACTAAACCTTGGAGTTAAACTCCAGAGAATCTTACCAACCACGGCTGGATCACCGAGCTCCTCTCCCAGGGCTCGTATATGGTACACTACAGTTAGCACCCTGCTAATGTAGTCTTGTACCTTTTCTCCGGTCTTCATGCGAGTATTCTCAAAATCTTGACGATGAGAATGAAGCTGAGCAGCAGCGTTCTTGGTGCAGCCTTGATATTCTCCCTTCAAGATATCCCAAGCCTTCTTCACATTCCTCGTCTGTGAGATTCGAATGAGAACCTTGGCATTAAGCTCCTGCTGTATGAGACAAAGGGCCTTTGCATTTCTATTGATGTTCTCCGTTCTCTTGTGCTCATCTTCTTCTTCTTCATTGTACCCATTCTCAAACATTCCCCATAGATCACGAGAGAGAAGAATGGTCTCCATCTTCAAGCTCCATAGGTTGTAGCCATCTCCATTAAAGGGAGGCACATTAACTCGAGAAGACCCAATGCCACTTCCATTCGCAGACCATTCTCTTTCAAGATGGATGTCTCTCGATACCACTGATAGGAACAAATAGAGAAGAAAAATACTTAAGACAAGATGCAAGCTGAAAGCCCCGAAACTATTAACTGAAATTCAATGAAGCAAAAGCTAACTTGCTTAACTTGAAGAGAATACAAAGACCACTAATATAGAGGACTCAAAAAAGAGTAAAAACATACACTCATCGACACGAGCATACAAACATAAAAGCATAAAGGTAAGTTGGAAAAAGTGAACATCCAATCGCAGTTCATCCTTAAAGTGAGTTGTCCAATCCCATTGCAGCGATATCTTTCCCATGCTACGTATACGGTAGCTATTGGTCACTAAGAAGTCAACTTTGTGTAGACTCAGCAGATGGTTCAGAGTAAAAGATATTCCAACATACCCCCCTTACTCTGAACCTCTCATCCCAAGCATGTTTCTAAGAACTTCAAACTTGCAATTTGGCAACCCTTTTGTGAACACATCGGCAACTTGATCAAGAGTGCTGCAATGAATGATGTTAATGGTGCCATCTTTAATTAGATCTCGAATAAAGTGATACCTTGTATCTATGTGTTTTGTACGCCCATGTAAAATGGGATTGCGAGCAATTAAGATGGCAGATTTATTGTCACACATCAAGGTCGTTGGGCATGCTTGCTTCTCGTTCATGTCCTGCAATAGACGACGCAACCAAACAGCCTCACATGCAGCAGAGGTTACAGAGATATACTCTGTTTCGGTGCTGGATAGAGCAGTGATTGGTTGTTTCTTTGAGCTCCAAGCTATGGCCCCAGAACCGAGCATGAAAACCCAACCGCTAGTGCTTCGTCGATCATCCGGTGATCCACCCCAATCGCTGTCAGAATACCCCACAAGCTTCAACTCATCACACTTTGTATAGTGGATCCCAAAATCCAGAGTTCCGCTGATATAACGAAGAATTCGTTTTACAGCTCCGTAGTGATGCATAGTGGGTGATTGCATGAATCTTGAAGTCACAGACATGGCATACATAATGTCTGGTCTGGTATGAGTAAGATAAAGCAACCCTCCAACCATCTTTCGATACTTAGAGGAGTTTACTTTCCCAGAGCCATCTTCAACTTTAAGCTTCTCATTGGAGTTTATAGGGCTGGACACTGGCTTGCAATTAAACATTCCGGCCTTTCTTAATAATTCTTCAGCATATCTCCGTTGAGAGACCATCAATGTTTCATTGAGTTGTCTGACTTCTAATCCCAAAAAATACTTCAAGGAGCCCAGATCAGACATTTCAAACATATTCATCATCCTTTCTTTGAACTCCTTCAACATCACAATAGACGACCCCATGTAGATGATATCATCTACATACAAACACAGTAGAAGAATGTCTGAACTTCCTTCTTGCTTACTGTAGACTGTTGGTTCATTAGAACTTCGAACAAGACCCATTCGCTGGAATTCCGAGTCTATGCGGCTGTACCAGGCTCTTGGTGCCTGACGAAGCCCATAGAGAGCTTTCTGAAGTTTATAAACATATTCTTCCTTTCCTTTAATAACGAATCCATTGGGTTGTTTTACATATACCTCTTCCTTCAAATCTCCGTTCAAAAACGCCGTCTTGACATCCAGTTGGTGAATGCACCAACCCCTCTGCACTCCAATTGCTAGGAACAAACGCACAGTTTCCATTCGAGCAACTGGACTGAAGGCTTCTTCGAAATCGATACCTTCTATTTGTGTAAAGCCTTGTGCAACTACCCGTGCTTTCTTTCATAACAGGAGCCATCAGGGTTCAATTTGGATTTAAATATCCATTTGAGTCCAATTGCCTTCTTTCCCTCCGGCAACCTAATGAGTTCCTAAGTTTTGTTTCGATGGATAGCTTCCATTTCCTCCTTCATGGCTTCGACCCAAGCTTCACACTTTGCTAGGAAAAATCACAATAAAAAAACATTGAAGACATTTTCAAGAGAAACAGATAAAACAGAATAATAGATACAACACAAACACTCACCTGTAAAACAAGGATGGGCTTCTACATAAAATAGCAATTCCTTGGTCTTTTGCTAAAACTTGCAACACTGTTTTCTTGTATCTTTAACAAATCATTTTGAGCAGGTCCACTTGAATCAGAACTCAATTCTATAAACGTAATGAGCATCAGGATATGACAAACAAGCTTCCAGAAAATATCAAATTGGTTGCTTCACACAGAAAAAAAAAGAGCCTGTGAACTGCCAAAATCATTGCAGAATACAAAACATTATTCAAGTGAATGTTCAACAAAAGTGAATAATTATCAATTCTTGACAATAAACATCAGCAGAGAGCAAACTAATCAGGAGAACCACAACAACAACAACAACAACGAAAACAAAACTAGATTCTAAAACCAACGGTTAACAATGATTTCATTTTAAACCATGCACTGAAACTTTACTTGCAAAGATCTTCCACTGCCTTCACGATTTGAGCTGGTTGTACCACAGTCCATTCCTCCAGAGTTCCAGCATACGGCATGGGCACATCCTGTGATGACAAACATACAATGGGCGCATCAAGATAGTCCCAGAACTGCTTAATGATTGCTGCTTGTAAACTCGCCCCAATACCACCTGTGCGCATGCACTCCTCAACAATCAGCACACGATGTGTCTTCTTTATGGATTTGCCAATGGTGTAAAGATCAAATGGCTTAAGGGAACGGATGTCAATAACCTCCGGGTCATATCCTTTGTTGACCAGGGTTTTAGCAGCCTGCATCACATGGTACCTCATTCGTGAATATGTGAGGATTGTCACATGTTCGCCAGGTCGCACCATCTCTGCCTCCTCCAAACAGCAAATATACTCCTCATCAGGGATCCTCTCCTTCAGATTATATAGCAAAACATGCTCGAAGAGCACAACGGGGTTCTCACTTCGAATAGCAGCTTTCATAAGTCCCTTGGCATTGTAAGCCGTTGAGCAGGCAACCATCTGCAGGCCAGGAATTGACTGGAAGTATGATTCCAGCCGCTGTGAGTGTTCAGCTCCAAGTTGACGACCAACACCCCCTGGCCCCCGAATCACAACAGGAATGGTGAATTGACCACCAGAGGTGTAGTGCAGCATACCGCAATTGTTTGATATTTGGATGAAAGCAAGTAGGAGGAAGCCCATGTTCATGCCTTCAATCACTGGCCTCAAGCCAGTCATTGCTGCTCCAATGCCCATGCCAGTGAAGGAGTTCTCCGCGATGGGAGTGTCAAGAACCCTCATGTCTCCATATTTGGTTGCAAGGCCCTTGGTCACCTTGTAGGAACCACCATAGTGACCCACATCTTCACCCATAACGCATACCCGGGGATCTCGGGCCATCTCTTTATCCAACCCCTCTCGTAAAGCTTCAAATAACAGCAGCTCATGACTGAAATTTATACATAATAACAAAATGATTAAACATTTGCAAAATCTGTAATCATAACCAGTTAAGACCATTCTTAAAAAAGAAAAAAAAATGATAAATTCGACTTCTAATATTTGAGAGGTCATGAATGTACATTTATTAATTAACTAAACAGAAACTAAATTATTATCCTGGTTTGGTGACCTCTCAAAACCTGAAATTCCTTAAAATCATAGATCCTCTGGTTCTTTCATGATGAACAGATTGCCTGTCAAACACCTAATTGAGAAGGCAAAACTAATTTTCCTTCTATATGGATGCAGGGGTTTCTTCAACCAGAATGGTCGTGGTGGTGGTGATGGTGGCTGTGAACTCGAAAGGAGCCGCTCGATTAGAAAATTCATCTTCAGCATTAAATATATTTTGTTTTCTCCTATTGCTTTTCTCGGCCTTGTAAAATCACCTATAACTAACCACACTTTCAACAGGTGCACTTGTAATACTTTGGCATGAGAATTCATGGAATGATGTTAAAAACAGCCAATCAACTGCCAAAAAATAATCTAAAACAACACCCCACTACTTCATTCACTTTTAGAAAGATAAATTTCCTTGCACATTACTAAGTGAAATACAGCTACTCAACATGTCTATGTTCTCTGTCAAGTGTCAATTGATAAAAATCTTTTCCCTGTTATCTCTTCCCACTCCATCTACATTCCTCTAGGTTTTATTTGGAATTTTAAACAAAAATGCTGACGATGTCAGGGATCTTAAAATTTCTTCATTTTACTTCATTATTTCGAATCGGTTTTTATTATATTCCTATTTTCTAAACCTCTCTACATAACACTAAAATCTGACCATATTTTATTCTTTCAGTTCATTAAGGCTTAGAACAATGAATATTTTAATCCCCTCGATCATCACAAAAAAGTATTTTTGCCAAAAATTCAAGTTCTTTTTTTTTAGTTTCCAAACAAAGGCTATTACCCAAAACAAAGAATGCATTTTTTTCATTGTTCTAAAAATTCAAATCTTTTGTCAAATCAGAATTTTGAGGTACACATTCACAATGAAAGGGAAATTGATGTAAAGAAAGTAGGAGTCGAGAAATGGGTAAAGAAAGATGATGTGAAGATGGGGTAAAGTAGCATTATACACAAAAAATAAATTAGGATAAGAAAGAAAATCATTAAGAGCCCACACACACACACACAAAGATAAAAGAAAATTAAGAAAGTCTTTGCTCCTTATTATTTGAAAACATGTATCACAAAGTAAATAATAAAGACATGAGTTTCACTCTGTGAACCATTAAAAAGAGTTCAAAAAGTAATTATAAAAATGATTACTAATTGCACCATTAGCTAATGCCGTGTCTTCATATCAAACTATATCCTCAACATATTAATTCACATGACTATGCATGATTAACCAGCAGGCATACAAAATTAATAACCACTTGGAGTTCATATGATAAACTTACCCAGGTTTTGACCCTGTTGAACTTGCAGACGCATCAGGCTTAGTCTGTTAAAAAATAAAAAATAAATTAAATTAAATTCAAAACAATCTTCAGATAAAGAACCACATGCCCATGAAACCAAAAACAAAAAGAATGCTTCAAGTGGAGAATGAAGCACATAAGCATGTATCTACAGAGGAAAAGATTGCCATATTTTACGGCGACTGCATTGGTGATCAATTTGGAAGATCAAGCCCTTGCATTAGAACCACAAGCAAACCCAGACTTCAGATCCGATACCAAAATGCTTCCTTTCCGCCCCTAACAATGAGGTAAAAATTATTAAATTTTTTCATAGATCTAACAAAAAAATCACCAATCTCAACAAAAAATAAAAAAAGGAACTAAACTTCAAGAATAAAATAAACAACAATTTCCCATCAAATTTCTCTCTAAAAAAACATCCAATGATCCAAAAATCAAATAAATTAGAACAAAAAAAAAAGAAAAAACAAAAGACAGATCAAAGAAGAAGAAGAAGAAGAAATTTCTCTCTAAAAAACATCCAATGATCCAAAAATCAAATAAATTCAAACAAAAAAGAAAAAAGAAAAAACGACAGATCAAAGAAGAAGAAGAAGAAGAAGAGGTCAAGGACCAACCTGCAAGAGATCTGGGCAGCGGAGCCAATCCGAGCCGAAGACTATCAGAAACATTGGTGGTCTTGTAAGCAGAGGAGGAGGAGAAGACAGGCAATGTGGCCGTTTGCATAGCAGCCGCCATAGCAGGGGAAGAAAAGGGAGATGAGAAATGCAAAGGAATAGATAGAGAATTGGTGCTTGTTTATAGAGAGGAAGAGGGGGAAGCAAATGGCTTCGGGCGGAAAGCTCGAAGCGAAGAAGTATTGTGAAGGGCGAGGTTTACAGCTCACCCTCTTTGTTTTCTCCGCACCCTCGGTCCTATCGATCTATTTTCATTTTTCAGGACCCACCCACTTTTTCTTGTTAATTAATTAATTAATTAATTAATTAATTAATTAATAACCCATTATTTTGATTTTTTTAATAATTATTTTTTCATGCAATGCGATGATCATAGGTCTTATCTCAAAATAATGTTCTCCTAGTTATGACAATTTATAATTTAATCACACAATCCCTAATTCAATTATAATTTATAATTAACTAATATAATGGAATCATGAAGGGTCGCACTGATCTATTCAATTGCTTAATATTAATTTATCAAATATATTATTTTCAACCGTATACATTTTTTAATATAAATAAGTTTCGGCTTTTAAAAAAATAATAAATAGAGAATTTTTTTTAATCCATGAGGCTCACCATCTAAATTTTAATCTTCAACTCTTTATTTAATGCTTTAATAAATTATCTGCAAAATTTAGAAAAATTTTAACAAAAATGTAATATAGTTAATATAAGTTTAGGATTTTATTTAATTTTTATATTAATGCTCATTTAATTATTAATAATTTGTTGATTAAATAAATATATGGGCTTTTGTTCAATTTTTATTTAGATATTTATAACATAAATATAATATTTAATATTTAAATTAAATATTTAATATTTCGGGATAAGGGAGGGACAAGAATTATTTGCTGGTCTCGACCTCAGAAAATATTCCTCGTTCCTATCCCCATCCCCATCCCCATCCTCATCCCGATGGGGTGGGGAATCAGGTTCCTCGTTGGGGTCGGGACCCATTGACATTCCTACTTCCGTTCCTACAGATATGTAATTGATTAGTTTATGATTCCATCAATTAGGTTATGTTTCCACTAAAATGAGGGGAAAAAAGGGAAGGAAAAGGAACCAAGAAAAAAAAAGCAAGAAGAAGAAGACGAGGAAGAAGAAAGAGAAAAAGTTATAGATAGATCTATGAGAGATGCTAAGATCAAACTGGAGAGAAGTGGTGGTGGACAACCAGGGCTTCCAATTGCATTTGGATTGAAACAACATAGATTCATACACTCACGATGATGTAGGGGGATGTGAGGAAGAAGAATAGTGTAGATCAAGAATAAATGAGTAGCACTGGAGAACTAGGGCTTTGATTGCATTCCAATAGAGAATGTGCGATTCGCTGTAATCATCAGGTGAAGTGGAGGCAGGGTTGAGAGAAGAGAGGTATGGATCTGGGATGGGGTTACCCTCCCTTGTGCAACCATGAGGGATACATGAGTGGCTTTTAAAATCATGGGTTTGGTTTTACAACCAATTTGGGCGTAAAACCAAATCCTGCATTCTCATATAGTCAAAGAATTTGATTGGTCAAACTGAAAACTAAAAACCTTGAAACAAACAAGGGATTACAACCACTACTGCCAAAACAAACACCACCTTAGTTTTTTTTTTAATAAAATTATCAAAACAATATTTATTCATTAAACTGACCTTCGAGCTATTGTTGGTTATAATCATATGAGTGGACTTTAAACTTGTGGTATCATGATCACAATGTGGTTGTGGCGTCTAGTTTGTTACTAGAGTCATTAGACTTAGTTTACCCTTAGGTAGGACTAATCTCGAAGTGTGCGTATGTCGAGCAAGTAGCAGTTGTGAGTGATTGCCAACAAGGAATTTATTCCCTTGGAAGTAAATGAGTTAGTATCCTATTGGATCATGAGTAGGTGAGATTAGAAGACCTTGGTCAAGTCAATCAAACTAATTATGTGGGACACGAAGGGTAGTTTAGTAATCTTACTCTATTATGGTTATTTGCATATGATTAAGTTTATTGAGTTTGACAATTACTATAGCTCTCACTTGGTTGGGATATAAGAGCAAAGGGTTTATACACAGATGATTGTCAAAAGAAGAAATGTTCGTAATAATCTACTCATTCGTGTTCAATTAGACTACAGCGTGGGGCCACAAGGTGGGCTAGGTGTCGCCACGTCTTTTGGTACATCCTATTCTATTTGAGTGTAAGGATATTCCACTTGTATATAATCAACATCCTATTTTATTATATACTTCTTTTGTCCAATACGCAATCTTCTATGCCATGTGCCAGTCCCAAGTCTACAGACATCCCAGACACTCCTACTCCAGCCCCCTCTAACAAAGATATCAATGTTGAACCCATCCCCTCTCTGTCCATGTACCACAATCTTCTATGCCATGTGCCAGTCCCAAGTCTATAACTTTGTCCCCTTCTCTTGTGAAGTTTACCTTGAGAATATCAAAAGAAACAACACAATTTAGTTGGAGGATAATAGCACTGATAGATAATAGATTTAATAGAAATGAGGGAGCATACAATATATTGAACAAGATCACTAAATTGGTACATTTAATTGTACCTTTTACCAACCATAAGTTTGGGTTGTGCCATCCGCTATTTGGATGCCTTTTGGGAGGGGTCAAGTGAGTGAAAAGAAGTGCACTCACTAGAGCGCCTCGTCATATGTCGACATGCACCAGAATCTATGATTTGTTCTAGTGATCTAGTGGGAGATATAGAGGCAAAAGCATACTTTTCATACATGAGCTCAAGGTAGCCAAAACTGATTAAACACCTAAAAGTCCACTTGACTCAGAGTATAGCCTCATGTGACTCTCCTCCTGTATCATAGCAGAGACATCCTCATCCAAGGAAGGGATCTTTGATTGGGCTAAAAAGACTGATCTCCTCAAATGAAAGGTCGAGTTTAGATGAGCCAAGAACTGCATAGTCCTCATCTGTACATTGAACTCCTTGCTCTTGCACCCTGGATCACTATAGCTCAATATAGGTGAAAAATGATCAAAATCTTACCACAGCTATTCCAGCTCCATGGAGTACTCCTGAATAGATCTATCACTCTACACCACCGTCTTTATGTCGCGGTGGATCTAGAACACCCTCATGTGGTTCTCAGCCCCAGCATAGATCCTCTTCCGCTTCACCCAAATATCCTTTACCTTTCAAATACCATCCACTAATGAAGCAACCTTTGGAATCATTGAGTTCAATAGCCAAGTATGAAGCAAGGTGTGTGTGGTCCTCTACTCATCCTGCTCAGTGTTTGCACTTGTTGGCTCAGCCTTGACTCCTATTAGGTATCCATCTAGCCTCTTCTCTACTAGAGCAGCCTCGATCCGACGCAACCAACTCAGATACATGGATGGTCCATCAAGTTTTAGATCTACAGGAGGGAGATCTAGCCTCATAAGCTGTGGATATACCGATGTCAACCCCTCACCTTGCCGATCCAACAACATAAGCAAGGTTTTGAGCTCCATTTCATTTAGTTTTTTTATAATATCCTCCATTAATCAATCTCAAGTATCAAAGTCTAGATTACACAGATCTCATGTAACTTCCTTCCCAGCCTAGATCTTCTTCACCCATAAGATCAAGATCTCTATTATTCAACCTTTCTTTAATTTCTTAACACAATCTTGGTCCTTCAAGACATCAAGATCTAAATCAAACCCATCTCAACCCCTTCTTCGGGATTGGTGGGGCATCAGCCTCCCCACCTGGGCAAACTTCAATTGATGGAAATGGAGAAAGGTGGTGGCCGAGTAAAGAAGAGATGGTGGCAGTACTGTAGTGCCGACGGTATTGTAGTGGCGGCGGAACTTCATTAAGGTTTTGCTTAATCAAACCCAGCTCTAAGACCATATTGTTTTTAATTTTGGTTACTTCTCATTGATAATGGCTTATATAGAGCCTTACACCTCACTCTTATAAAAAAACAACCTCGGACTATTTCATAATTACCTATTTGCCCATAGGCCCTTGAAAACCACTCGAAAAATATATAAACATACAATAAATCTCAATATTGTGTTTCACATCTTTAAATTTTACAAAATGCTGGTGAAACTTAAATCTGGCAAGAAGATTATGTGCTTAAGAACTGATAACGGAAAAGAATACACTAGCAAAGAATTTGATAAACTCTGTAAACAAGAAGACAGCTCAATACAACATACACTCCTCAACAAAATGGAGTGGTAGAGGCGATGAGCAGGAATCTATTTGAAAGAACAAAGAGCTATGATGGGGAGTCATGAAGCTTAGACAATAAGTTTCGAGGGCAAAAGCGATCGGCACCACCTATTATGTGGTAAAATCGGTCTACATCAAGCTGCAATCAAGTTGAAGACACCGATGTAAATGTGAGATGGTAAGCTAGTTGACTATTTAAAACCTTCATATATTTGGAAATCCTATGCATGTAATGTACAATACCTAAAGAAAACTACAAAGCTAGATCCAAAATCCAAAAATGTATATTCTTAGGATATCTTTGATGGAGTTAAAGGGGTACAGCTTATGGGAATGCCCACAACTCATAAGGTTGTAATTAGTATGAGATGTTATCTTCATAGAAGATAAAGAACAAAGAGCAAATGGATGTGCAAAAAGCACTTTAAAAGAAAGCACAGAGACTACAATAGTACAGGTAGAAAAAGAAGCTAAAGCTACACTAGAGCACGAGGTACAAGAGCCAGCTGAATCTGAAGTTCTAGAAGTTCGGGTGGTCAACTCACTAATAGAAAAAGGCACCACGTTGGCATTCTTACTATATTATGGAGGGTAACATTACGAACTGTCTTCTAATTGAGGATGGAGAGCCATCAACTCTTAAAGAAGCACCAAGAAATTTAGATGCATCTCAATGGATGGCAGCAATGCAAGAAGAAATTGAAGCTCTTCATAAAAATAGGATATAGGAATTGGTGTCACTGGCATAAGGGTGAAAGCCCATTGGTAACAAATGGCTCTACAAGATCAAGCGCAATCGTGATGATCAAGTAGATCATTGTCGTGCTAAATTAGTGGTGAAAATATATGCTCATAAAGAAAGAATTGACTTCAACGAAATATTTTCACATGTGTTTCAACTCACAGCAGTCCTAGTAGTCCCGGTGATGTGTGCTACATTCGACTTGCAGCTTGAGCAGTTAGATGTCAAAACTACATTTCTTCATGGAGATCTTGAAGAAGAAATTTACATACTCCAACCAAAAAGATTTAAAAAAAAAGGTAAAGAGAACTTGGTTTGCAGGTTGAACAAATCTCTATACAGTCTAAAGTAGGCATCATGATGTTGGTACACGAGATTTGATTCCTTCATCATGAACCTTGGATATAGTAGATTCAATATAGACCTTGTGTATATGTCAAGAGATTTTATAAAGAAGATTTTGTCTTCTTGTTGTTGTATGTTGATGACATGTTGGTCATAGGCTCCAACAAAGATCACATCAAGGAGTTGAAGGAATAATTGGCTAGAGAGTTTGAAATGTAGGACTTGGGACCGGAAAACAAGATTCTAGGGATGCAAATTCACCGAGACAAAAATGATAGGAAGATTTGGCTTTCTCAGAGAAATCATCTGAAGAATATTTTGTGACGCTTCAACATGCAAGAATTAAGCCGATTTTTACCCCACTTCCTATTAATTTTAAGTTATCCTCAAGTATGTGTCCTCGCAGTGAAGAAGAGAGGATGGAGACGTCTTGAGTAGCGTATGCATCCGCAGTGGGAAGCCTAATGTTTGTCATGATTTGTACAAGACTAGACATTCCACATGTAATAGGAGCGGTAAGTCGATACATGGAGAATCTTGGTCGAAAGCATTAGAATGTTGTTAAGAAGATTCTTAAATATGTAAAGGGAACCTCATATATTGTATTATGTTATG
>NC_052479.1:27394864-27466420 GCF_009730915.1 Dioscorea cayenensis subsp. rotundata | reverse complement strand
GGAAATTGTCATCTCTCCCACCATCCAATAGAATTTGCACTGTATATCCTTTAATAGACCCAGTAAACCTTAGGGTTCTTGACAATACTGAAGTGTTCATAGCATTGAGAGCCAACTTGGAAGGTTCTTCTTCTATTGCTTGTGAATTTTCCATTTCCATAACATAATCAGCTGTGTCTTGATCTAAGTCTTCAGAAGGGTCTGCATCCCATTGTAACAGTAATAACTTTCTTGAAGCACACCTGTGAGAGGGTGTGAACTTCTCATCACAGCTAAAACAAAGCCCTTTGGCTTTTTTTACTTGCATTTCTTGAAAACTAATCCTTCGAAATGGTGGAGAATTATTGGACCTTGTAGTCCCTTGTGCACCTACAATAATAGCCAGTGGAGGTATATTTCTCTGAATAGGAGTAGCAATTTTGCCAAGAAGTTACACAACATTAATATCAGGAGAAAAAACATTCTTCCTTACACCTGACTTTGGTTTTGGAAAATACTTATCTTCACATAGGCGACCCAAAGAAGCAGCTATTGGAATTGTGGTCGATTTCAGTGGGATAATGTCTCGCCGAATATCTTTTTTCCAAACCACTGAGGAAACTCAACAACAACAACAACAACCTGGGAGTAATTCCTTCAACATGATTAGCTAATGCAGTGAAGCTTTGATAATAGGAATTTACTGAATCATCTTAAGTGAGTTTGAATAGACCAAATTTAGGCTAATCAAACTCAAAAAGCCTATAATCTTCCAAGAAATCTTAGACTAACTCTGCCTAATTGGTGACTGTGTTTGTCTTTGTTAACATCTGAAATGAACGTATAACGGGTCCATCCAAATGGATTAAGCTATCTCCACTTTCTCCTCATCATGAATTCTATAATAATTGAAGAATGTTTCTGCTTTGTAAATCCAATTAAGGACCTCAAGATCTGTAAATTGTGAAAAATCAACACGAACTGAGCATATTTGCACTGGATGGAATTGTCTCTGAACTAAATGGTCCTTCTATAACAGCTTGTCACCCAAATAAACCCTTACTATAGGCAAGGGATCAGGTGGAATTGTGGGTTTAGATAGCTGTAGTGCCTGTAAACATTCAAAAATGTAATGCAAAGACTGCACTAATAGTGCTACCCATTCATCTACCTTGGCATCTCGTTGATCCATTGCTGAGAGTAATCTCTCTTCCCGTTGATCTATGACAGTGAACACTTAATCAATTCAAGCCATCAAATCCTTCCCCCATGAGGAAGAGAAGAGTGGCAAACAAAGCACAAAAATGTTGTGAAATACGCAACAAGAAATTACTGAATTGATTTTCTAAACAATTCTCACAACAATCAATCTCAGAACAACTCCTTGCAACTAATTACGAAATCCAAATCATCAACATAACAGAGTTCAAACAGAAATAAGCTTCAAAACATCATTAGCATAGAGGAAATTCATAGATCCATAGGAAATACAACTAAAAATAGTAATATTACTGGGATTAACCCCTCTCGCCTCCGGTTACCGAAAAGGCTCATCAGAAGAACCAGAGATTAGGCCTTAGCTTCTTTGTCTTAATGCATACCCCTTTCCTCTCTCTCCCAGCCTTTTTAAGCATTGCCTTTCCAGCTCAGCCAAACAAACCTCGTCATGTGCTTCACCCTCCCCTTATTGGACATAGTGCAATTCAAACCACGAATATGGAGAGGCATGTGCTCGCCAGACACTTGCACCCAGTCTTTCGTCTTGTCAGCACGTTATCTCGTTTCTCATTGGTTGCAGCTTCATTTAAATCCTCATGTCCCGTGTGCAGCACTTGAGTTGAGGTTGGTTAACTTCAACTGTTTTTGGTGCATGAAATGCAGAGCTATTAACAGAATTCATCAAAGATTGTCAGGATGGTGATGGCGGAGAACAAGACTGCATTGAGAAACCCCATAGCAGAGTTAAATCCAAGCCAGTTTTCGAACACCATAAAAAATGTGTCATAGTAGAGATAGATAATAACAAGGAAAATAATTACCACCGAGACCATCACATGCTTAGGCTGTAATTTAATTTGAGAGGCATGTTTTGTGAAAAAGTTCTTTGAGACACAAAATGTGTTGCAAGTCTCAATAATACTAATAATAATAATAATACTAATAATAATTTCTTGTAACTAAAAAGGTATGTTATGATTTGGGGATAAATATAATAAAACATGATATGTAATTTAATTTACAACACAAACGATAAATAAAAATGAAGATGGAGATGAAGAATCATTTTAGAATTAATTTTAATGTAGCTTTCTTATTTTATTGATCATTGTAAAATTTATTTTATTATATTTTGTATTTTTATCAACTAATGTATAGTTAATTAATTTTGACATAATTATTATGTTGTAATCATGTATTTTATTGTTAGTATATATTAGTTATAACTTTGTAAATGTAATTTTTTAATCATCATTAATAAAAAGTATGTATTTAATTATAATTAATTATAAAATTCATCGCAAATCTAATACAAATGCTATAGTTGTACGGTGTCACAATAGCATTGCAATATGCCACATGTGTCAGTAGATATCATCACAGATATTGTGGCAGATCTTTTTACTCAATTCTTATAATTTATTTCAATCACAGATAATGTCTGTTACATAACTCAGATTAACCCCAAAACGAATATACATATTAATTTGATCATAAATTTAATGTCCAATGGTTGGATTTTCAATCTAATGGGCAGATTATTGATGGTATAGATAATGAAGAACTACTAAAGCAATGGTAAAACATCTATAACTTGACTATGTAACTTAATTTGTTATACAAGGCCTTGTACCAAATATATTAAGTTTAGTAATCCAACTATTGATTATGTTTTAAATGTGTTATATATTTATTTTGTTACAAAAAAAGGTAAAACAAAGATAAAACCATGATATTTATGCTTAATGACATCATTATGACTTGTACGGTTAAGAGATTCCCAGGCTAATATAACTGAAACTACAAATCGATTCAATATAAAAATTCATATGGTTGATCTAAACGTATTTAGTTCAAAGTTCAATGGTGGGATTTATTTTGTATCAGTCTTACCCTTATAAATGAGAACAAGATTGTTCGTATTGCAAACATCGTTACAAAATGTGTCACATATTGCAACACTTTAGGACACATTACAGTGGTGTCTTTTTGAAATTATTTTAATCAATGATAGCTTTTTTATATTTTCCCAAGTAAGAAAAATGGAAAACTTTAGAGCACATTGCAACGCTTTGTGTTGTGTAGCAAATTTTTATTTTTAAGAAGTGTCAGCCCTTCTTTTTTTCCCTTGTCTCTCTATTTCTCTTCTATTACATAGCTCCAAAAATACCTAAATTCATAAACCCAAGCCTTCAGTCAACCTTATTTGGCATCTCTTTCTCGAATGGTAATGATTTCTTCTTCTTCTTCTTCTTCTTCTTCATCTGTTTAGGGCTCTCTCTAGTTCCTAAACACAAGCCAAGAAATTTTAATTCACTTCTTTTTTTTTTATTTGTTTAATGTAACTTTAAATCCCTAAATGAACTTTAATTATCATGGGGATAGAATGGTAAGCTATTTGTTTTCTATAACTCATTTAGGACGAGGTAAGGCTTTAATTATATATTTTTTTTCTATAATTTTTCTTGATATTCATTGTTTACTTTAGCCAAAGCAAAAGTTGTTGAATTGATATATATATTGATAATATAATTATCTCAGGAAATGATCCAGCTCGAATAAATGCCTTGAAAGCCTATTTACATACAGCCTTTTCTATTAAGGACCTTGGTCCTTTAAAGTACTTCCTTGGGCTAGAAGTGGTAAGAGCACTAGGGGCTTTGTATAAAGTCAGTGTAAGTACACACTAAATGTCTTGACTGAAACCAGATTACTTGCCTCATGACCCAGTCTTTTACCAATGGAACTAGAGGTGGGCACGGGCCGTCCGGCAACCCGGCCCGGAACCGGCCCGCCGGGTCACTGACCCGGTGGGCCGGTTCATGGATCCGTAACCAGCCCGTACACAGTACGGGCCGGTTACTGGTTGGGCTTCCCCCAACCCGTGGCCCGGCGGGCTGGCCCTGCCGGTCCAACCGGCGGGCCAACCCGCCGGGCCAGCCTCATAAGAACCGGCGGGCCAACCCGCCGGGCCAAGCCCATGTAAGAAATAAATACTGTGCAACATGGTTTATTATTACTATTTAGTAAATGCATGTTGGTCATGGGATTTGAGCATGACCTTAAAACTTGGACAACAAAAACAAACCACTGAAAGCTTTACTTTTATTTTAACATCTATTAGAAAATTATATATAGATAGATGTAGGATATGGATCAAAATATTTTACATATATATTTAATTTATAAAAAATTAAGAGACCATATAATAAATTAAAAAACTATATAAATCAATATGTAAAAATATCAAAGTATCAAAAAATAAATTTTTATAAATATTTTTCTTTAAAAATAATTATTTTGTTAATCGTCTTTTGGCTCATAAGCACTAATTCCTACACATGCACACTCTTAAATTCTCTTAAATAGGAGCGCTCTTATTTGTCACATATATATTAGATTATTTTGTTTCAATTTATAAAATAAAAAATTAAATTACAAAAAATTATTTTTAAATTATGTATATTAATTTATAAAAAATATATTAGTAAAAAAGGAACATCTTTGAATAATAGTTAACACCATATTATTTTGATTAGTAACTTTTTTCAATGACAACATGATGAGCACAATAATAATCCTATAGTTAAAGACCAAATTGAAATCTAGAGGCAACCTAAACTATAATAAATAAATAAGTTGATGATAACTTTAATTTAAAATAAGAATACTACTTAATATGTAATTTTTGTTGAACTTAAAAAGGTGTGCTAATAATTTAATTTGATAGATAAACAAATAAAAATGTAACTTATTTTATCCTTTTTGAAATTATTTTGATATTTCTTAAAAAAATTTTAGTTATTATAAATTATTTTAATTTTTTTGTTGTTTGGAATTAAATTTTTTTAAAAAAATTTGCAACTTCTTTATATTTATTTATTGTTTATATTTAAACATGAAAGATGTGTAGATCAATTGGTTAATGGGATAATTCCTATGGTGATGGTCCTCGGTTTGAATCTCATCTTTGGCCTTATTTTTGAAAGTTTATTCATTTCATTTGTAAATAAAATATTATAATTTAATAATAAAATATTATTTAATATAATAAAAATGATAAAAACCCGACGGAAGTCAACGGGCCGGGTCCGGTTCATTCTTTGAGTGAACCGGACCCGTGGTCTCGCCGGGTCAACCCGCCCGCTGGGCCTTTATCGTAAAGCACTGGCCGGTTCCAGGGTCCGGTTTTCACCGAACCAGACCCGGCGGGCCCGGTTAACCGGCCCGTGCCCACCTCTAAATGGAACAACAACACTGAATTAGATCAGATGATCGAAAGTTGATTAACAGTACAACCTAGTACCTGGCATTAGTAGGGCAGTTGTTATAGTTGACAATAACAATACCTAAGATTTCTTATTCAGTTCATATTTTGTCACAATTCATGCAAAATCCACAAGACACATGGAGGTAGCTTTGCGAGTCATTAGATACCTCAAAGGCACTCCTAGGCAGGGAATTATGTTATCTAATTTCATAAAACCTATGTTAATGGCATACTGTGATGGCAATTGGCCATGATGGCCTACCATTAGATGATTGACAACTGTGTTCTATGTTAAGCACCATCTTCCAAATAAATGCTACAATAGATGTCAATTATGAATAGAAAATAATACGAAAAATATGTTCAATTATGCACTTATCAAATTTTTCCCAAACTCAAGCTTTTGTTTGTTCTCAAGAAAAACATTATTAACCAAGAGGGATAAGTGCATGATATCAAGTAAAATGAAATTGGGAAGTTCCAAAAAGTAATCGGAAGAGTTCAATGTACAATTGCCAAAAATTCCTTAGTTCCACAAATAGTTCAACTCTATTCAAAATCATTGCTTATGTGTGTTACAACTTTCTACTTCGCTTCTTTCGACTCACAAGGCCTATGTAGTAAAAATTCTATAATTTCAAGGTTTTTTTTTTTCTCCATAGTGTTAGCTTTACACAACTTTTAAGGTTTTAATGCTGACAACTCTCCTTGCGTGTTACTCGCAAGTACATAGGTTGGTCGAAGTAATAAATCCCAGGTGAGTGGTGTATTGTATCCACAGGGAGTAGGGAATAAAAATACTAAGATTGCTACTTAACCAAGTGAAGATGGACAATGATTATGTTGATGAAATATAATGTAAACAGAAATAAAAGAAACAAGAACGAGAGGCACAAATAAGTGAGAGGAAAGACAATCGATAGAAGTGGGGTGCTCGGATAATGCTCCCCATAGGACCAATGTTTCAAGTGCAATACTAACTATTATGTCTCCTAATTGATGCTTAATGAGTCGTGGACATCCTTGAATACACGGTCCCAAACCTAAGGTCAACCGTGACTAACTCTGCACTATGCCTTGGCAGAAAAATCAAATAATCTCAACACCTCACACCCTGTAAAAGTTGCAAGACGCCTAGGGATTCCATGTGATAAACCCTATTCCTATGTGTAGATCTAACCCTTTGGTCCAGGCGAAAGATCCCTAGTCACATTTAAGCCCCAGGTGCTAAAGTCAATTCAACACTTCACTCTGTTGCTCACACAACTAAGCCCCAGCGGAGTGCATCCCTTAGCCCTTCACTCTACTATGACCGCAAAGAACTCTTGGAATGTGGAGGTAGGATAAATCACATCGGAAGGGAAAGGGGACGGTTTGCTACCTCTTGACTCACCCTCTTGACCCTCTCCAACCTTACTTTGTCTAACCCTCATCGTGTGTCACACATCCACAAAGGTTACCAAGATGGTCTCTCAACCCTAGTGTCACTCTAAGGGAGAAATCATTCAACAAATATTTAAGATTAGAACTCAATTAGAGACATCAATTATGGAAAGCATAATAAAAGGTCAATGAAACAAAAACATCCTAGGGTTTACAAAATCAAAGTACCCACTAGGGGGTTTAGCTCTCCATCAAAAGTAAAAAAAAGTAATCCATAGGAAAACCCCCTCAGTATTTGTGTCGATGGTCTTGTAGAGTAGCCTCTTCTTCTCCAAAGGTCCCCATGTCCGGCCTAGGGCACCGTCGCAGGATTAATACCGATGAAAGCTCCCCCAATAACCTTCTTTCAAGAGAAGTGCGGTGTCGAATCTGTAGGACCACTCCAAAGACTTGCCAAAAGCCTCTCTAAACCCTAGCCGACAGCCTCGCAAAAGATGGAGAAAAGTTGGAGAGAAGGATGAAAGATGACCCCCAAAATCAGGCTGAATCGCGGCTTAAATAGGGCTAGAGTGGGGCATTCACACGGGCCGGTGGATGTTCCACATGCCCCTGTGGAATTTTCACACGCCCGCGTGGATTCTCTGGAATTCTGATTTTCGGCCAATTGTGAACAGTAATTGCTACAGTATTGCTATAGTGATTTTCAGCCAAGGGGATGGCTCACGTGGTTGCTTGTCAGCTTGCTTCTTCGATCGGGGTGCCATATCTGAAAAAAAATTGAAAAAATTTCTATCAAAGAAACTCACAAAGTAACACTGCAGAAATCCACATGGTCATGTGGAAATTCCACACGCCCGTGTGGATCAACGGGTTTTGAAAATCGCACAACCACATGTCAAAATTCCAAACAAATACATTTTAAAATCGTCTCTAAACTATTTCTAAGCATGCATAAATCATTTATTTGTAGAAACGAAGCAACATTCACCATTCTAATTGATTAAAATCAAATATGATAAATAAAATAAGAATTGAGGGTTTACCAACAAGATGAATATGAAAACTTCAAAAACAGCCGGAAAATGGAGTACAACCCTTGTAAATCAGTAGTGCGAGGTCGGGAGAGCGATCAAGAGTGTTCTCTGAGAGATTGAGAATAGAACAATGAAGAAACGTGAAGAGATTTTAAAGAAAACTCGCGTCTCTTGGAATTCTGCACATCCACACGAGGGTGTGGAAATTAGCCATGCCCATGTGACTCCACAGGAGATACCCACAGGGGCAGACGCACGCCTGTGTGTGCTATCTGGAAAAACACTCAATGCTTCTGAACACAACCACACGGGCGTGTGGAAATTCCACATGTCCGTGTGCCTGACCCACAGGGGTTGACGTATGCCCCTGTGGCTCCTTTGTCCAACCCGAGAAAAACTCTAAGTGTTTCACATGCCCATGTGGAAATTCCCCACGGGCGTGGATATTCACAGGGCCAGTTTTCAGGGGCACCCACCCGCCCCTGTGTATTCTCGGGGTGGAGGAGAGCTCTTCTGCAGAGATCCACATGGGCATGTGGAAATTATCCACGCCCGTGTGGTTATCAAAGGGTTATCCACAGGGGCGAGTCCACGCCCCTATTTCTTCTTAGGAAAAATCTTTAAGTCTCTACAGGAAGACACACGCCGGTGTGGAAATTATCCACGGGCGTGTGACCTTAATGAGGTCTCTCACAGGGGTGAGTCCACACCACTATGTCTTCTTGGGATGAGCTCATAGTAGAGATCCGCGGGCTGTGGAAATTCCTCACGGCCGTGTGTTTTCTCTGGATGACTTAGAAAAATCTACAAGCTCTGCAGAAAATTCTTGAACATGTAAATACACTCAGAGCCTGCCTCTATGATGCAAAATATACTAGAGAAACATACACAACATGCTCAAACGACTAGAAACTTTGCCAAACACATTTAAGCACATAACAACACCAAATAAACCACAACAAAAATTCACCAATAGCATCTACACATCAAGACACCAACACTAATAGCGTTATTCATGCAAACACTAAACTAAACACTAGAAAACATTAAAGACTTGGGTTGCCTCCCAAGAAATGCTTGTTTTACGTCACTTAGCTCGACGTACCTTGTCTTACCTCACGGGGGCTCATAGATGAATGTTTCCCTCTTACCCATGACTTGGAAGCATGATGAACATAGTCTTTTGAAGGTAGAGGGAAAGTTATCGAGGTTGTTACCACTTGAGAGATCGTTACCCGGTTCCATTCTTGCGCATCCCCAACAGCCTTGGGGCGTTTCTTTTGACGTTTCCTTGGCCTCTTCATTTTCCGGAGCATCTTCTTCATAATCCCCGGAGTAGATGGTACCTTCTCGTACGGGTCCGGATTCATCATTTCCTGCACATATTCATCGATTAGTTCATCGGCAGTGTCAAGAAAATACAGAGTATCATCAAAGTCAAGAGAATATCGCATGGCTTCGGCAAGGCTGTATGTAAGCTTGTCATCTCCAACCCTTAGTGTTAACTCCCAGCTGTCCATGTCGATAAGTGCCTTGGAAGTGCGCAAGAATGGCCTCCCAAGTATCAAAGGAACATCTACATCTTCATCAACATCCAACACTACGAAGTCTACAGGAAATATGTACTTGTCCACGTTGACAAGCACGTCTTCAATGATGTCCCTCGGATATCTCACCGTACAGTCCACCAATTGGAATGTCATCCGAGTAAGCCTAGGCTCTCCCAAGACTAGCTTATGAAAGAAAGAGTATGGCATGACTTTGATACTAGCCCCTGAATCTGCTAATGCCACCTCCTCACCCAAATTGCCAATGTTGCACGGAATCACAAAGCTTCCGGGGTCTTTCCTCTTGTTCGGTATATTCTTTTGCAACACCGCCAAACAAGAGACATCTAAGATCACCGATGCACTCTCCCCCAACTTCATCTTGTTGGTCAAAAGGTCCTTCAAGGACTTTGCATACAGAGGCATTTGAGACAACGCCTCCACAAAAGGAATGTTGATATGGAATTGTTTGAATAGACCCAAGAACTTCTTGAATTGCTCATCATTTTGGTCGTTCTTCAATCTTGAAAGATAAGGGATTCTTGGCTTGTAAGGTGGGGGTGCCACCTCTTTCTCTTTGTTAGTTCTCTCCTCAACCTCCATGACCTCAGGTGATTAAACATTGGTCTTCTCACTTGGAAGCCTACTCTCGACCTCATGACCACTTCTCAAAGTGATCGCCTTCTCATGTTCTCTCGGGTTGGTCTTGGTGTTACTCGGTAGCTTCCTTGTTGTCTCTCCGATATAGACTTTGCAATTTACACCACTTGATTTTTGAAATTGTGTAATGAAGCGGTGTGGTTGCGAAGTGTAGCCTCGACCGATTGAAACTGTGTATCCGATGTTTGCACAAATCTAGTCAAGGTTTTCTCTAAGTCGGTCATTCGGTTTTCCAAGCCTGAAACTCGGTTCTCCATGTTCGGGGCTTGTTGTTGGAAACTCGGTGGTGCTGTGGCCTTTTGTTGCCATTGGTTGTTCTAGGAAAAATTTGGGTGATTCCTCCAACCCGGATTGTGGGTGTTACTATAAGGATTGCCTTGGTTTCTCATTCCATTACCCACAAAGTCAACTTGCGTAACGGAGGATGTACCACCAATGGCTATTGGGCAATCAGACGGGGCATGTCCTCCTCCACATCTATCACAACTCATTACGGCTGCCAATCTAGGAGAAGTTAGAGTGTCTAACTTCTTACTCAATGCCTCCACTTGGGCCTCCAAATGAGAAAACCCTCAATCTGATAGCATTATCCGTAACTCCATTGATCTTGAGCATGTTGCACACCTCCAAAATGTCCTCTATATGGTTGTTTGGATCCACGTCTGCCAAACCATTAAAATGTGCCGACTGCTATATCATCTGGATGAATGCTGGCTTTAGCTCAAAATTTTGAGCTGTAATCGGGGGCCGCACAATGCTAGATTGTGTGCCCAAAACTGAGGGTCTGGCATAATCGGAAAGCGTTCTGTGTTTCTCATTCTGTTCTGCCATGTTTTCTGACCCTTCACCTTCAACGTCAGCTAGATTTGATAGTTCTTGCATAGGTTCTTTTCCCTTTCTTCTGAGTGTATGTTTAAGTTCAGGATCTCCTTCAACAATTGTCGAGGGGTTCCATTGGGTCATAACCTGGAACTGCACCAAAAAAAGAAGAAAACAAAATTTGAATGATGATAGAATAAGAAGATATGGAATAGAATGAATGAAGAATAGATAAGATAACAAAGTGCAAAGTATCTCTAAACGCCTACTCCCCGGCAACGACACCAAAAACTTGACAACGCCCTTTGTGTGTTACCCACAAATGCACGGGTTTGTCGAAGTAATAAATCCCAGGTGAGTGGGATATCGTATCCACAGGGAGTAGGGAATAAAAATACTAAGATTGCTACTTAACCAAGTGAAGATGAACAATGATGATGTTGATGAAATATAATGTAAACAGAAATAAAGGAAACAAGAACGAGAGGCACAAATAAGTGAGAGGAAAGGCAATCGATAGAAGTTTGGTACTTGGATAATGCTCCCCCTAGGACCAATGTTTCAAGTACAATACTAACTATTATGTCTCCTAATTGATGCTTAATGAGTCATGGACATCCTTGAATACACGGTCCCAAACCTAAGGTTAACCATGATTAACTCTACACTATGCCCTGGCGGAGAAATCAAACAATCTCAACACCTCACACTATGTAAAGTTGCAAGACGCTCTAGGGATTCCAGGTGATAAACCATATTCCTATGTGTAGATCTAACCCTTTAGTCCAAGAGAAAGATCCCTAGTTACAGTTAAGCCCCAGGTGCTAAAGTCAATTCAACGCTTCACTCTGTTGCTCGTGCAACTAAGCCCCAGCGGAGTTCATCCCTTAGCCCTTCACTCTACTATGACCACAAAGAACTCTTGGAATGTGGAGGTAGGATAAATCATATTGGAAGGCAAATGGGATGGTCTGCTACCTCTTGACCCTCTCCAACCTTACTTTGTCTAACCCTCATGGTGTGTCACTCATCCACAAAGGTTACAAAGATGGTCTCTCAACCCTAGTGTCACTCTAAGAGAGAAATCATTCAACAAACATTCAAGATTAGACCTCAATTAGAGACATCAATTAAGGAAAGCATAATAAAAGGTCAATGAAACAAAAACATCCTAGAGTTTACAAAATTAAAGTACCCACTAGGGGGTTTAGCTCTCCATAGAGCAAGATACAATCAATAATGAAATCAAAAGTAAAAACAAGTAATCCATAGGGAAACCCCTCAGTATTTGTGTCGATGGTCTTGTGGAGGAGCCTCTTCTTCTCCAAAGGTCCCCTTGTCCGGCCTAGGGCACACCTCACCGGATTGATACCAATGAAAGCTCTACCAATAACCTTCTTCCAAGAGAAGCGCGGTGTCGAATCCATAGTACCACTCCAAAGACTTTCCAAAAGCCTCTCTGAACTTTAGCTGACGGCCTCCCAAAAGATGGATAAAAGTTGGAGAGAATGATGAAAGATGGCCCCCAAAATCGGGCTGAATCACGGCTTAAATAGGGATGGAATTGGGCATCCACACAGGCCGGTGGATGTTCCACATGCCCGTGTGGATTCTCAGGAATTCTGATTTTCGGCCGACTGTGAACAGTACTGCTATAGTAAATTGCTACAGCGATTTACTACAGTACCGGCCAAACACACTCCCGAATCTACTTTTCGTCAAGGCAACATAAACGGGCACACGTTAATGCCATAGATCGCGTCGCTTTTTCAATAAACAACTCATTGGTGAAGATCTTTCTATCTTTGCACAAGTTGGGATACGCAAACATCACTGCCTTCGTGCCCCTCCAAATCATTCTAATTGCTTGAATACATGGAGATTGATACACATTCATGTATTTTTGAACCCAACTTGTGTCTTCGCGTATGTTCCTTCCAAGGTTTCACCAAATAGTGCATTCACGATCTACTTTGGCTTCTTTCCTTCATACTTAGCTTGACAACCCTACATACACAAAAGAACACAAATACACATGAATTAGCGCTAAAATCTGATAAAAGTAATGCTCATCATAAGGAAAGAATACTTCGCATTCTTAACACATAAGCACTTATCAAATGCTTAAGAAGAGGTAGCTCTTTCCACCAATCTTCCAATGGATGGTAGTTTTCACTCACATGAAGAGTTAGCTCTTCCTCCCACTAGGGCATGCACAGTATCCTGCTGATTAAGAGTAGCTTCACACATCTAAGGTCATAGATTTTTTAGTCACTTGTTATTTTATTTTGCAATTCACTTTTCCTATTCTCAAGAATTTTCAAAATTTTCAAACAAATTTCAAGACTTGTCAATCATCACAACTACACAAATCCACCCGAGAGTCTAAGTTACTACAATAGAGAGATTGCTTGCTAAGAAAAAAAAAATCAAAGAACCAAGAATAGAGCAAACTACAAAAAGCAGAACTTAAAAATAAACATTTGAAAACATGTCCATTCGTATAATATTATGAAACTCATGTTAATCATTCAAATACATTCTCCTAAGTAAACAATTTTACATGGAAAAAGTACAAATGAGAGAATAATGCAAAATATATGCGAGAAGAAATAAAACTAATACTTACCCACTTAAGATGGAGTGAAAAAGTCTTTGAACCGGGCATGGTGTCTTCTTGATGTGTCAAAGGGTGGGAGTACACTCGAGGTAAAGATAAGACTGAGTGAGTATCCAATTTTATTAGAGAGGGTGGGAGTTGCACTCGGTCAACCTAGATGGCAAAGAGAAAGCATTATTACTCAATATAATAAAATAAACAATAAAAAAATAGAAAATAAAATCCACTAGAAGTCCAAAATTCAACATAAGAATAGTAGGGCCGACCCTTGATATAAATGGAAATACAATTAAAATAGAAATAAAAAGAATAAATAAAAATAACAAAAATTGAAAAACTATGGCTCGGCAGTGTCAGAAGGTGGCATAGAGTCGATAGGTGGCCAAGGGGATAGAGGTGGTTCTATGTTAGAGCAGAAGGGACCAGTCTTGCTAGCAAGTCCAAGGTGTGGGAGAGGTCAGCCTCGATCTACCCATGAGACTCCATAATAGTGTGCTGGTCTGCTAGTGTCATTAGCTGCTCGGCTCACAACACCTCAAGATAGCCTTTTATCATTCGAAGGTAGTGTCTGCATTGAGGAAGCGTTGCTAGGTTGAAGGTATTTTGAGCGATTGTAGGGTTTGTGGGAAAGAAAAGAGGATTTAGAGTCATCCTCAGATCCATCCTTGTTAATGTATGTTGTCTCTTCAATGTTGCTGGAGATGAGGATATATTGAAATATGCACCGTATGATCATCCCCATAGGATAATGTGTCTCAATCCCAATTTGTGTTAGGCTACTGACAGACTCGAAAGCCTCAAGACACTCTAAGATTCCCATACCTCGCATGGGCCTCATAATGAAGGACCAAGTGAAAGTGGTATTGAAGTTCATGTGCAGGCCCTGGTGTGTAAGGAAATCCTTCAACGCATGGCCCAGGTGAATGGAGTGATGTTCGACCATGCTGTGCAAAAAAAATAACTCTAGTTGCCCCCCCCACCACCCCTATGTTGCCTTTTTGTCCTACAAAAGATCGAGCGATCATGGAATGCACAAACCTATGGGCCGAGTGGAATGAAAATGAGGAATTTGTTAGTGCAAGCTCATAGTTGAGCCCCCAGCTCAGGTGGCATCATATCCCCAACACTGAAACTCCTGGCGGAAAGTCAATCAGTAGGTCCTCGTAGTACTGGGTTGAGGTTTAGTTGACGTTGCACAAACCCAGCAGCAGCAAGAACTAGTTGTAGCGCAAGCATTTGCTCAATCTTATTTCTTTTTAGTCTGGGAAGATTATATTGTCACACTAATAAAAAACTTTATTGGTGTGGTTTTATCTGCAAAATTTTGGATTAAAATTTGTCCAAACCTAAATGATTATTGGTTTTCATATTTCTAGAATTATTAGAAGCCTTAAGTCATGTTGTGAGAAATTAGAAGCTCCATTTGTAAGCAAAATATTGTGCATTTACTTTCTGCACAACATAATAGGAAGCCTATTGGATGTGGATAGGTGGATATTCTTAAGTTGGCATCACTGACCGGTCTGTCGTCAACATTAACTTGAAGTTCTTTGAAAACTTAGGATTATCTATTTTTTCTTTGAATTGCAAAGTGTTTTTTTCTTTTTTTTTAAAAAAAAAACCTTATCTTTTGTTAGTAGACTTTACTAATTCTTTCCTATACTTCTATCAAACTTTCCATGAAACCTTTTATCTTTTCATGTTATTGAGTTTTGACTTTCTTTGGTTGCTTAAAAATTTTATTTTTGAGAAGTGTCATGGGATACCTCATCTTGTTTTGAACAAAGCATACAATGGAGATTTCTGACTATCCCGTAAGTACATGAGGTCATCAAGTAATACCCTCTGTGTGACACAAGGGTCATATTCCATGGGGCCAAGGAGCTACTATTACTTCTCTTTCGTCTATTTCCTAGCATAACACTTCAAAAGGTGAACAATAAGTACAAAAAGATAAAGAATTAACTTAAATGAAATCCGGGCTACTACTACACACAATTGGCATTTAAGGAAGAATCAAACACATGAAGGGGTGATTTGGAAAACGAATCACCCTAGGGTTGCCAACATTAAGTCTTGAACTTAGAATGATATGTTGAGATGGTAGTTTGGGCCAAGAGATTGCTAAAGTAGGTCAACCCTGATAGTCACGGTAATTAACCCCTAATCCCATACAAGTGTTGGATCAGAATCGCTTCTGTCCAAATCATCTTATATTGCATTACGCTTAGGAAAATCTCTAATTAGGGTCAAACACAATATCTAGGTTCATCCCAAATGGTTGGAGGGGTACAAAATACCTGATAGCCACGTCGTATTCATACATGAATCCTTTCCAAGCTAAGTGTGTCTAGTACAAGGGTGATGGCCACGCAATCAAGTAGAACCTAGAAGTTGAACAACAGAGTTCTCATGTAATCCAATACATCAATGAACACAAAGCTTGAACAACAAACTACAAGATTCCATAAAAGAAATATAACATCCAACAATACATCAAAAAACAAAGATGATTATCCAAATACAACAAAGCAACCCTAGAGCCCATGACACGTCTAAATATGCCTGTAAACCGCAAGTGCACGGGTGTCGAAGTAATAAAATACCCGGTGAGTCGGGTAGTCGAATCCACGGGGAACAGGGCTACTAGTACTAACTTCTTTTTTGCTTTCTAGCCTAATGATAAATGGAAAGGTGTGGTGATCTAATGTGCGAAGAAATGAATACCGGAGACGAATATGCAAGGGTGAAATGGAGGGAGAATCTCAATCAATAAAGATGAGGTACCCCGGGCAATGTTCCCCCAAGGATCTAACATGAAGTTCAAGATTCGCTAAATGCTTCTAAGCCGAGTCTAATAAGTCGAGGTAATCCAAGAACAACCGGCCCTTGCTTCCAAGCCACCGGTACTAGTCCCCTACAAGGTCCCGGTGGAGAAATCGCTCAATCTCAACACCTCACACCCCATATGACCGCAATACGCTCTAGGGACACCTAAGAGTGAAACCGATTCCTAAAGATAGACCCAACCCTAATTCCCGGCGAAGGATCCCTAACCACTACAAGGTCTCGGCGGAGAAATCTCTCAATCTCACGCCTCACACCAAATATGGTTGCATAGAGGCTAGGGAATACGGAGATAGGAAACACTCAATCGGAAGGGAAAGGGGACATTCCACTATCTAATGACTCACCCTCTCAATCCTCTTTAACCTTAAAGTTCTAACTCTAATGGAGACCTCTCTCTCATCAAAGTAACAAATCATGCATATACAATCAAAAACAAGGATCAGTAAAACATGCAAGCAATGGGAACACAAGATTAAAACTCAAATCAACTCGGATTAACTAGAAACATAAAATAAATCAATACAAAATAATAGATCCTAGGGTTCACTTGCCCAAGTACCTACTAGGGTTTAGCCCTCCATGGGGCAAGTTACAAGAAAATGATTAATACAATGAAAAGCAACAAAAACCATAGAGAAAACCCCCTTGAATTCGTGATGACTGGCCTTGGTGGGTAGTTCAACGTCTTGAAGGATTCCTTTCTGAAGCTAGGTTGCTGGTGGCTTCCCAAGTGCAATGACGATGAAGGAAACTATCAAAGTTGGTGAAGAACACCCTCCAAATCGGCAAAGACCTCATCTCCAAACCCTAGCCGTCTCACCCCTCAAGAGCCTCACAAAAGATGTCAAAGAATAGGGCAAACGGCCTATTTATAGCCCAAAACCGCGCCTGTGAAGTGCCCCCACCCATGTGGATTTTCCACGCGCCCGAGTGGGCTGCAGGAATTTCCACGCGGGCACGTGAACAGTAATTTTGCTGCAGTACTGTTATATTGAAATTGCTATATTATTTTACTACAGTATTTTGCTCCAGTACTTTCACAAAACGTGATCCAAACACTCTTCTCTTGAGGCCACATGTCCGGCCACACATCCATGTGGTAGGCTATAAGACTTTTCTTCATCGACACATCTTTGAAAGGTCTTGCAATCTTCACAAAGAGAAGGAACATGAAGATGTGGCTGCCTTTGTGCCCTTCTAACTAGTGAATTGACTTGAATCCTCTTGGAAGTTGGCACACATCTCCACATTAATGAACTCCTCTCGTGTCTTGGTCCTTAAATTGAACAAGAACTCCCAACATTGTGTCTTTATAGCCTATCTTTGCTTCCTTTTTCCTCTTCAAGGCATTCACAACCTATATGCATAAAAGAACACCAAATACACAATATGAGACAAAAACTATGATAAAAATGATGCTCAATGCATGTAAAACATATATAAAAATATGCCTACTCAAGCATTTATCAGCCCATCATGTCCAAACCATGAATAAGTTAGTTCCTCATGAAAGAGGAATACTCATACAACTCCAAGGAACAAATAAATAAGAAAAGATGAAAGAAATACTCCCTCTAGCTTTAGATCCCCTCGAATGGATGAAGTTAATGAAGGGTTGAAGAGATATCCCCTCAAACGATGCTTCGATGCCTTGGATCTTCTCCCTATCTTCTCCTCTGATGTTTGCCTCCCTCTTGGTGAAACTTTGCGAAGTAGATGTCATAAATTGCTGACGAGAAAGGTGGGGCAGTGGCCTAAGAGGCCCAAGAAGAAAATAATCCTCTCTTTGCTATAAAAACCCCTTTTAAAGGTCTTTTTGGGAAAGTTTCATGGCCCGGTTCACGGCCGTGAGGATGCCCGAGAGAGCCTCAGGATTTCTGCCAAACTTTTTGTAAAGTGCTATGGTAACTGCACATTCTTCAGCTAGTTTGTGGGTGTCTTCACGACCATTAGATTGCCCGTCAATGAAACCAAGACTTTACAAATTCTTCATCCAGTTGTGCTACAGTACTTTCTACAGTACCACTAAATTGCCTGACGCCCTAAAATGCTATTTTTGATGTAGATTTCTTCCTGAATGCATTCTTGAATTCACCTAGGCTTTTTATAAGCTTGTAACACAAATAGAAAAAATTGAACCACGAAAAGGCATTGATTGAACCATGAATATTACAAAATTTAGGCTTTTATCAGAGATTCTCTAGCTTAACAAGTGGATTCGTTTATTATCTTTACCAAACATTCTATTATTTCTAGAATAAGAGCCAAACAGGCAATTAATCTTTTTGATCATAATCCTCAGTTTTTCCCTTTCAAACACAACCATTATGTTAGATTAATATAATAGCAAGGGTATAAATGCCTACTTTTCAACATAGTGCTTACACATAGATAGCGGTATGTTTTGGAAACACAATGAAAGACCAATCAAAAGATTCTTTTTTTTAAGGAAAAAATTGGTCCTATGGGTAATTTGCGAACATGCATAGCCATATATGTATGGGAGTGAATTGAAAGAATAGGGCATTAACATTTGTGTTAGAGGTGGAAGAAGAGAGTTTTGAAATGGTGAACTTCGCTCATTCAAACATTAACTTCATCTTCATGGACTTTTAAATATGTCCATACAAAAGAAAACATCAAGCGTCCAACACACCTTACACCATTTCATGCTAAAAGACAAAAAAGAAAGAACCATATGTGACTAAGTCACATTTATTACAAAGACTGACTATTGAAAAGATACTACCTTAAATACGTAGTTTCCCTATTGGTGCTTCTTTAGACTATCTCCATAAGCTGCTGGTCAGAGAAGAAGTGTCCTCTTTTCTCATTTATCAAGGCCATGTGAACCATGTGAAGCTTCCATCTATTCTCATGACGTCGTGAACTAATATTATCTTTAAAATATTTAGAATCATAAATATTGTATATTTTATTAGATAAATTCTGAATCAAGAAGTTATTCTAATCAAGTGTAAATATCACATTTGCATGATAGACGTCTGTGCGCGAGCACACACAGACACCCCCTCATATAAATATAGATTATGTATTCTTATAATCTTATTCAATCAATCCCTATTGAGGATCACTTACAATCCCGAATATCAATATGTAATATACCAAGGAAGAAAAGATAAGGAACAAGAGAAATTCAGCATAGGGTTTTCATTAAAGCTAGAGAAGATAACAAGAGACGGTTCACCAACCACACTTTTAATACAAACATCCACCTTTTCAAAAAGTAATGATAATATAATATCTTGTGTGATAGATAAAAGATGAAAGAAGGAAATAAATTTTATTAGAGCTAACCAACCCATATAAATACAAGAATGGTGTACACATGAGTATGTATATATGTATAAATGCAATGTACATGTACAAATATTATATTACTCAAATATGCCCCTCAAACTCATGGTGGGTTATGAATTAAGAGTTTGTCAACTAAAAACTGAAATGGGAAATAGTATGGGCCTTAGTGAAAAGATCAGCAATTTGCTGTGTAGAGGCGACATAAGGAAGAAGAATACTGCCAGCAAGGTAATGATAACGAACGAAGTGAAGAGCGACCTCAAGATGATTCATATGCTTGTGGAATATAGGACTGGCAATGATTTTGATGGCAGTCTATTTTTCATAGTATATAGGAGTGGGGCAGAGATAGAGACATCAAAGTCCATCAAAATCTAACAGAACCAAATAACCTCTTTAGTAGTAAAGGACATAGCACCATACTCAGTCTCAGTAGTGGCAAGAGCAACAGTAGATTGTTTCTTGCTTTTCCAAAAGATAAGAGAATATCTAAGGAAAATGTAGAAACCAATAGTAGATTATCGATCAAAAGCATCACCTTCCCAATAAGCATCACAATAGGCACGCAACACAAGAGAATACATGATAGAGAAAAGTAGAGATCGAGATATAGTGCCATGAAGATAACTAATAACTCGTAAGAGGGCAGCATAATGAGTAGAGCGATGAGCACTCATAAACTGACTAAGAACATGAACATCATATGCAATATCAGGTCGAGTATGGTCAGGTGGATGAGAGCATCAACAAGTCCAGAATACCAAGTGGGATCAAGCAGAAACTCACTATCAGAAGAGGAGAGCCAATGATGCTACTCAATAAGAGTAGAGGTATTACGAAGATTAGTGATATCAGGTCATTGAAAAATATTAGAAATATACTTCTATTGAGACAATAAGTAACCTCACCGAGAATAGGCAACCTCAAGACCTGGAAAATAATAAAGAGGGCCAAGATCTTTCATCCGAAACTCAGTTTCAAAGAAAAAATAGTATCAGCATTATCACCAATATAACCATATCGTCAACATAAATAAGAAGAATAGTAAGGCCTCGAGAAGTCTGCCGATTGAAGAACGCATAATCATGAGTGGTCTTGGTGAGACTAAGAGCAAGAACCATATTGCGAAAACGCTCAAACTAGGCATGAGAAGCCTATTTGAGTCCATAGATAGCTTGGTGAAGATGACTTACATGCTGAGAAGGATGAGAGAAACCAAGAAGAGGGGTTATATAAACATCCTCAGAATGATCCCCATGTAAGAAGGCTTAGTCACATCTAACTAACGAAGTGGCCAGTGATGAGCAGAAGCAATAGCGAAAAGAAGATGACCAGTAATCAACTTGGCCACAGGAGCAAATGTGTCCTTATAATCAATGCCATATAAATGTCTCCTCATAATCAATACTACTATTAGCTCAGGTCTTGACTCGATAGACCCACTGATAACTGATAGGAGTAACACCAGATGGAAACAGAACAATATCCCATGTATGCATGCGCTGAAGAGAATCAAGTTCCTCTATTATAGCTTGTTGCCATTGGGGATGTTTTACAACCTCATGATAAGACTATGGCTCAAAATGAGAGTAAATAGTAGCAATAAAGGCATGGAAATCAAGAGAGTAGGTAGAGGAGAGAGAAAGTGCATAACGAGCAGGAGGACGGTGAAGACTGTCTGAGTAATGATGGAAGGCAACAAGAATATCTTCAATAGAGGGTGGGTCAGCAGAGAGAGGAGCCGAATCACTAGATTCATCAATGCACCAAAAGGAAGAGGAAGGAGGAACATAGGAAGTCTTTGTGGAGTTGGCAGGAGAAGGTATAGAATTTGCAGTGGTAGTGGAACTCAAAAGAACTACAGAGGGGAGAGAAGAGGATGCACTAGCGGAACACTGAAGAAAGGAAAGATTTGGGAAGTTGAAGAAAAGTAAGGGATATCTTCAAGAAAAGTCATATGACATGAAATGCGGAGACAGTGAGAACGAGGATCATAGCAGCGATAAGCCTTGTGTTCAAAGCTATAGCCGAGAAAAATGCACATAGTAGAATTTGCAGAGAGTTTGTTTCACTCGACAGTAGGCAAAAGAATGAAATAGGTATAACCAAAAGTGTGAAGATGGCTATAAGATGGAGAAAGTGAGTAAAGACATTCATAAGGTGTGATGCCAGAGAGGGTGGAGGTACGATTGCGATTGATGAGACAGACAGAGGTAAGAATGGTGTGAACCCAGAAGGATTGAGGCACAAAAGTGGCAAAAACAAGTGCATGTGCAGTGTCTAAGATATGATGATGCTTGGGCTCAATGACACCATTCTGAGTAGGTGTGTAAGGGCAAGATTGTTAAGGAATAGTGCTTTGAATGGAGAGTAATATTCAAAAGGATGTAGAGAGATACTTGAGTGCCCAATTAGAGCGAAACAAGTTAATGCGTTTACCAAACTGAGTGTATACCATTTGCACAAATTGAGAGTAAATGGCAAAAACTTCATAGATTAAATAAAGCCAAGTATAGCGTGAGAAATCATCAATGAAAGATATGTAATAGAAGAAACCACCAAGCGAAATCAAAGTTGTGGTTTGGGAAACAAAACTCCCTATGCCATCACTATTGGCATTGGGCCTGCTCCTTGAATGGCTATTTATGCACTAACCACTCTAGTGTCAACGGGAAGCATCAGTGAGAGAGAGAGAGAGAGAGAGAGAGAGAGAGAGAGAGATAGAAGAGTTCAAGACTCTAGGGCATATTAGCTTCTCTATATAACTAAAAATGAAATTGCCAAGTTCCATATTTCGCTCATTTTAGCGATCCTCACCATATCACACATCTCCAACCATGCTACTGTAAGACTTCTCGAATAGCCCCTATTCCTCCAAAAACTACAATGCTGAGAAGTTATAAGGTTTCGGAATAGCCTAGCATTCCTCCAAAAGGATATAACAGCGAGAAAGCCATAAGGCTTCTAGAATGGCTTGGCATTCCTCGAAAGGCTACTAACACACCCCTTTGTGTGTGTGTGTGTGTGTGTGTACCGCAAGTGCATGGGTTTGTCGAAGTAATAATAACCCGGTGAGTGGGTAATCGAATCCACAGAGAAGAGTGATTAAAAACATAAAGATTGCTATTTAACTAGAAAGAAGATGAGTCAAAAGTGTTGTGAAAACAAATTAATATAAATAAAAATAAGAAAACAAGAAAGAGGCGCAAATAAAAGGTAGGAGAGGCAATCGACAATAAATAAGGTACCCGGATATTGCTCACCGTAGGACTATTGTTTCCAATGCAAGACCAATCATTATGTTCCCTAACTGATGTCTAATAAGTCATGGAGATCCTTAAACACACGGTCCAAAAACTTAAGGTCAACCGTGAGTAACCCTACACTATGCCCCGGTGGAGAAATCTCTCAATCTCGACACCTCACACTGTGCTAGGTTGCTTTAGGCTCTAGGGATTCCAAGTGATAAACCCTATTCTTAACATAGATCTAACCCTTTGGTCCAGGCAAAAGATCCCTAGTCACAATCAAGCCCCAGATACTAA
Source organism: Dioscorea cayenensis subsp. rotundata (assembly GCF_009730915.1). NCBI lineage: Eukaryota > Viridiplantae > Streptophyta > Magnoliopsida > Dioscoreales > Dioscoreaceae > Dioscorea > Dioscorea cayenensis. The sequence goes on along the minus strand of NC_052479.1, from coordinate 27,443,174 downwards.
GGATTACTTCAACTCTTCACTCTATTGCACGTGCAACTAAGTCCCAGCGGAGTTTGTCTCTTAGTACTTCACTTTATTGTGACCACAAAGAACTCTTTAAATATGGAGGCAAGATAAATCACACCGGAGGGGAAAGGGGACGCTCCGCTACCTCTCGACTCACCCTCTCAACCCTTTCCAATCTAATATTGTCTAACCCTCATGGTGTGTCACTAATCCATAAGAATTTCTAAAATGGATTCTCAACCCTAGTGTCACTCTATGGGAAAATCAACTCAACAAGTATTCAAGATTGGAACTTAATTAAAACATCAATTAATGAAAGCATAATAAAAGGTCAAAGAAACTATAACATCCTGGGGTTTACAAGTCCAAGTATCCATTACGGGCTTAGCTCTCCATGGAGCACAATAAAATCAATAATGAAATCAAAAGTAAAGATATGCAATCCATGAATAAAACCCCCTTGGTTTTCATGTTGATGGTCGTGTGGAGTGGTTGTGTCTTCGCCAAAGGTCCCCTCATCAAGCCTAGGGCACACCTCGCCGGATCGGTGCCGACAAAAGCTCTCCCAATAACTCTCTTCATAAGAAAATGTGGTGTCGAAGGCCGTGAACCTCTCCAAAAGCCTTGCCAAAGCCTCTCAAAACCCTAGCCGCAAGCGCCTCTAAAGGTGGAGAAAAGATAGCCAAAAGATGGGGTAAAAGATTCTGAAATCGGGCTAAAATCACGAATTAAATAAGGCTGAAATCGGGCATCTACACGGCGTGTGAAATTTTCACACGCCCATGTGAATCTGTAGGAAATGGATTTTCGGCGGCTTATGAACAGTAACAGCTACAGTAATTTAATACATTGATTTGCTACCGTAACTTGCTATAGTACTCCGTCAAAATACTCATGATTCCATACTTTTCATTGAGCCAACATAAACGGGCACACGTCTATGCCGTAGATTGCGTTGCATCTTCAAATAACCACACATTTGACGACAACCTTGCTAGCTTTGCACAAGTCGGAACATATGAGTGTGACTGCTTTTGTGCCCCTCCAATTGTCATATTCACTTGAGCACAATGGAGGTTGGCACACACTCACATACCTTTGAGCACGACTTGTGTCTTCTCGTGTGTTCACTTCAAAATTTCATCAACAAATTACAATCCTAAACTACTTTAGCTTCTATCTTCTAAACTTGTCTCCACAACCCTACATGCACTAAAGAACACAAATACACATGTATTAGCAATAAAGTCTGAGAAAAGTAATGCTCATCGTCAGAAAAGAATACTTTGTATTACTAATACACAAGCACTTATTAAAATCTCCACACTTAAGCTTTTGCTTGTCCTCAAGCAAAAATAACACATTGAAGCATAGAAGAAGGAAATATTAAAAGTTCTTGGCCTTAGGTTCACCAAAACATGTAAGGGAAGCATTCTACAAGTAAGCGGAATTTTAACACTAAATACGAAAAATCAATGCTCTAGCTAAAAACTCGAATAAAAAAGGACATGAAACTTGAAATTGTGTAAGTGTGTATAGACTCACTCAAGTCAACCCAACATATATTCCTCAAAGTTCTAAGTATAAGGGACTTATTTATATAAAACAAACCAAAGAGACTGTAGTAGCTTCACACATCCTCTAAGGTAGCCCTTTCCGAAGCGGCCGCTAAGGTGGCTTTCACACTTTTGAGGTGGTAACTCTTTCTACCGGGGTAGTAGCTTTCACTCATCCCATGAGATAGCTCTTTCTCTCATTAGGGCATAACTAGTATCCGACTTATGAGAGTAGCTTCATACTTCATAGATGGTAGCTCTTTCCATCCCAAATGCATAACCGAAACAATAATATATTTTTTCTTTTTTTTTCTTTTCATTCAACCATTTTTTTTCACAAAATTAACACAAGAAACAAAACTAACGAGTCCCTTAAACATCAAACATGAGTTTCCACAAGGTTTTATGAGCGAGTAGTGCAATAAGTGTTGATCAGGAAAAAATTCCTAGAAATTCAAGTAAAAACTAAAGCATGAGAACATTCAATGTTAAAAATTCTCCTAAACTTAAGAATACATCCATTGCAACTAAGGTGAACTGCCATTGGCTATGTGAGCATTTTCAACAAAACTTGTGTAAAGAACATGTATAATGTGAACTCCCCTCACACTTAAGATGTACATTGCCCTCAATGTACGCATGCAGGCACAATAAAAAGTATAACATTCAAAATCACATGTGAAGGTGGGCAATTGAAACAATGCTCCCCTGAACTCCTAATGGTATGTTTGATGGAGCTATATTGCTTAAGAGTTGAGTTCCAATGGGTTGTGGAGCACACACGGCCATGTAAAAATCACATTGACTGTGTCTATGACTAGTCATCAAATTATATACTCACAAGACCATTTGCACATATACACAAGGGGGATTCAGTGAAGCTAAAAAATAAAATAAAATAAACTCGAGTATATAAAGATAAAGCAATGAAATACAACTCGAGGCAACAAAAATAAAAGATAGACTTAGAAGGAAGATCCTTTATGAGTAGTATAAGTCCAAAATAAAATACTGAAATGAAATGCGCAAACACAAAAACAAATAAAGTAAAGACACCTCAAGCGTCGGTGTTATGCTCAGGCTCTATAGCTGTTGCTGGTGAAGTAGTCTATACTGGTGGATCAATCGGCATTGCGGGAACTGGTGATGATGGTGCTGGTGAAGCCTGAGGGGTCGGTGGATCTCTTGGCCTCATGATAAATGGTGAAGTTGTATCTCGCTCTAATAACTGCTGTAAAATGTCGAGACGAGACATCACCTCAAAATGGTTCGTGGCCTATATCGCGCGAACCTCAGCCAGGTCACTCTGTAACACACCCACAACACTTTTGAGCCTCTCAAAATGATCATGGGCTCGAGGTGGAGAGAAAATGTGCACCGGAGGTGGCTCCTGTGCTGGGAGAGGTGTCTTTATATCCATCTGCTCCTCCTGTGGCTCGGGAACAGGCTAAGACCCCTCTAGAGCATTACTACCTCACTCGGCTATCTCTGGAGCGGGTGTAATCAGTACATAAACTCCCAGCTGATACCTGCGTACCATCTCCATCAGTCACATCGTCTTTATACCCAGGAGAGAAAGTACGATCATCTTCTCGGTCCATCTAATAGTATCTAGTAGACCCATCTTGATGATGAGCCTGGTGATGTAGGGACCGGAGAAGAGGACACTGATCCTGGCATACTGTCCCTGATGTTGTAAATACTCTGCCAAGATGTGTCTAAGGTGGATCAATGTGATCTGTACCGTAGAATATAAATATAACAACTCCTGTTGGCTGAGCACACTGGTGCTATCACCACGACCGTTCGCTGATCTGCTCAGAATGGCTTGAATGTATCTAAACTAAATGGCATCGATACTATCGAAACTTGAATAGGAGCGGTCAAACTCAAATGAGGCGAACACCTCTAATGTCAGCATACGGATGGCAGGATCACGAATAGTCAGTAATTTGCACCAACTGGCCACTGATAATAACTCCTCAACCTTATCAGCTATATCCTCTGCTAACTAAATCTCTCAGAGTGCGCTAATGTCAGGAACATGGGATTGGCTGAACTTCGACTTCGAAAGGCGCCCAAACTGAGCTTGGTGCTCGGGAATAGCAAATTCCATGTGATCCGGCTCAGGGGAATGCTCTCTGGGATGCTTGCCAGCTTGCTTCTTTGTCCTGGGGGCCATGTCTGCAAGATTTGAAAAGAAAATTGATCAAAAACACTCACAAAATAACGCTGCAGAAATCCACACGGTCGTGTGGAAATTTCACAAGCCCGTGTGGATCACAGGCGTGAAAACCGCACAGCCACTATGCAAAAATCCACGAAATGTGCAACAAATTCATTTCTAAACTTACTCCAAGGCATGAACCAACCCATTAACATGTAAATGAAGCACATTAACTAGTTTAATCGCATAAAATCAAGTATGTCAAAAGAAAGTAGAGAAAGAGGGCTTACAGATGAAATGAGGATGAAAAACCTTGACTAATGCCGGTAAACAACCCTAGAACACTATAAATGGACGGTGATGGGTCAGGAGAGTGAAGAGAGGCGTCATTTGAGTGTTTGGGAGTTAAAGAATGAATGAATGCAAGTGTTTTGTAAAGAAAACATCGCACCTGTTCACTATCTGTGTATTCACACAGGTGTGTGGAAATTACCCACGCTCGTGTAACTCCCCAGCAGAGCTCACAGGGGCAGACACACACCCTGTGTGCTCTCGGGATAGTATCTCTCACTTCTAAACGTATCCACACAGGTGTGTGGAAATTACCCATGCCTGTGTGCCCGACCCACAGGGACATCCACACGCCCTTGTGGTCTCTCTGTCCACACGAGAAATTCTTCTAAGTGTTTCACACGCCCATGTGGAAATTCCACACGGGCGTGGATCTTCACAGGGCTTTTCATAGGGGCATTCACATGCCACTGTGTCTCCTCAAAATGAAGGAGAACTCTCTATAGGAAATCACACGAGCGTGTGGAAATTACCCATGCCCATGTCTAGTTCACAAGGTCAGACACAGGGGCAGACACACGCCCCTGTGTCTTCTCGGGATAGAGCTCTGAACGAAAACATACGCCCATGTGGAATTTCTCTGGAAAACATAGAAAAAATTATAGACTTTGTAGAAAATTTTGGCACATTTACACGTATTCAAAGCCTGCCTATATTATGCAAAAGTAACCAGAGAAACATGAAAAACACACTCAAAGAACCAAGATACCTCGCCACACACAATTAAGAACACATAAACATCAATGATCCACAAGGAAATCACAATGATAGCATGTAAAAAGATCAAGACACCACCACTTAAGCTCTTATCCATGCAAACACTAACTAAAACCTAGAAAAACAGTAAAGACTTGGGTTGCCTCCCAAGAAGAGCTTGTTTAATGTCACCTAGCTTGACGTACCTGACCTTATCTCATGGGGGCTCACGGAGAAAGAATACTTTCTTGTCATCATTACTGACCTCTACACCATGATATTTTTTAAGTCGATGTCTGTTTAACTTGAAAATGCTATTCTCTGGATGAGTAATTTCAATAGCCCCATGGGATGATACTTCAGCTATGGTGTATGGTCTAAACCATCGGGACTTAAGCTTCCCCGAGAATAGTCTTAAGTGAGAATTAAACAATAAAACTTTATCGCCAACCTTGATATGCTTATCATGCCACTTCCAAATTCTTTCCTTGTAAATCCTTGCATTCTCATATTCTTTTATCCTCCATTTATCCAACTCAATGAGCTGGAGCATTCTTTGTTCCCCCAATTTTCTCAAGTCAAAGTTCATGGCCTTGATGGCCCAATAGACTTTATGCTCGAGCTCTATGGCAAATGACATGACTTACCATACACTAAGTTATAGGGAGTAGTCCCTATTGGAGTTTTATATGAAGTTCTGTGAGCCCAAAGTGTGTCATCCAAGCGTTCTGACCAATCTCCCTTTCCTTGTTCCACAGACTTTGTTAGGATTTTTTTAAGCTCTCTATTAATGACCTGCACTTGGCCACTTGTCTGCAGATGGTAAGGGGTAGCAAGGCGATGATGCACTCCATAGCGCTTCAACACTTTGTCAAGTTGAGTGTTACAGAAATGGGTTCCTCGATCACTGATGATAATTCGTAGGGTTCCAAATAAAGTGAACAACCTCTTAAGAAATTTAACCACAGTTCTAGCATCATTAGTAAACAGAGCTTGAGCCTTCACCCATTTAGAGACATAGTCAACCGCTACCAAGATGTATTGATTCCCATTAGATTTTGGAAATGGTCCCATGAAATTAATACCCCATACATCAAACACCTCACAAAATTGCATCGGATTCTAAGGCATCTCATCCCTTCGTGATAGGTTTCCTGCCATCTGACAATTATCACATCGAAGAACAAACTGATGTGTATTATGAAATAAAGTCGGCCAATAGAATCTGGCGGCCAAAACTTTTTCAGCAGTTCTACTTGAAGCATAGTGCCCCCAACTGGCCCGGAGTAACAATGTGCAAGAATGTTCTAACCTTACTCCCTTGATACACATCTTCGAACCACATGATCTACACGAATACGAAACAAATATGGATCATCCCAAAAGTAATTTTTTAGGTCACTAAAGAACTTATTTAGTTAGAAAGTGAGGCTCTGTTTAAGTACTCTCCCCGACAAGTAATTTGCAAAATCCACGAACCATGGGGTGTCCTCCGACTCTGAATTCTAGACTGTATAAAAATGTTCCTCAGGGAAGAAATCGTTAATTTCCTTTTTTGCCGGCTCTTGTCCTTCACAACCCTCCAACCTAGAAAGATGGTCCACAACCACATTTTTGGTCCCTCTTTTATTTTTTATCTCCATGTCGAATTCTTACAAGAGTAGGATCCAATGAATCAATCTCGGGTTAGCATTGGCTTTGTTCATGAGATAGCGGAGGGCCAAGTGATCTGTGAATACTGTGACCCTAGATAAGATGAGGTATGGCCTGAACTTGTTGAAAGCAAACACAACTGCTAAAAATTCTTTTTCTATAGTTGTATAGTTTTCTTGAGCACTAGTGAGAGTTTTGCTAGCATAATAAATCGGTTGAAATTGTTTGCCTTTCCTCTGTCTCAACATTGCTCCAACAAAGATAATCACTTGCATCACACATAAGCTCGAAAGGTTCATTCCAACTGGTGTGACCAAGATGGGTGCTTGCACTAATTTTTTTCCTTTAACAAATTGAATGCGATGAAGCACTCATCTCCAAAATCAAAGGGATCATCTTTTTCAAGGAGTTTTGTCAATAGTTGGGTAATTTTTGAAAAGTCCTTGATAAATTCCTGTAAAAATCCGCGTGCCCCAAGAAACTATGAACTCCTTTCACACTTGTGGGTGGGGGAAGTTTTTCTATAACTTCAATCTTTGCCTTGTCTACCTCCATGTCCACTTGGGAAATCTTATGCCCAAGGACAATACCTTCTAGGACCATAAAGTGGCACTTTTGCCAATTACGAACAAGATTTGTGTCTTCACATCTAACTAACACTCTCTCCAAATTCTTCAGGAAAATGTCGAAGGAGTCCCCAAATATCGAAAAATCATCAATGAATACCTCCATGATGTCCTCTAGGAGATCATCAAAGATGGCAGTCATGCAATGCTGGAATGTTGCTGGTGCGTTACACAACCCAAAAGGCATTCTTTTGTCGGCAAAAGTCCCGTAGGGACAAGTAAACGTTGTCTTCTCTTGATCTTCTAGAGCTATGAAAATTTGGAAATACCCTGACATAACATCAAGGAAACAATAAAAATGATGTACTGCCAAACGCTCCAACATCTGATCAATAAATGACAATAGAAAATGATCCTTTTGAGTTGCATCATTCAGCCTTCTGTAGACAATGCAGATGCGCCAACCTGTAACCGTTCTGGTTGGAATTAATTCATTCCTCTCATTTCTCACAACTGTTATTCTTCCCTTCTTCGGAACTACTTGAGTTGGGCTTACCCATGCACTATCAGAGATAGGATAAATGATTCCCGCATCAAAAAGTTTCACCACCTCTGCCTTGACGACTTCCTTCATGTTTGAGTTCAATCTTCTTTGGGGTTGAATCACAGATTTATAATTGTCCTCCACTAAAATTTTTTGAGTGCAAAAGGATGGATTTATGCCTTTTATGTCAGAGATCTTCCAAGAAATGGTAGATTTATGCTCCTCTAGAATGCTTACAAGCTTGTCCTACGGCTCTGTAGAGAGATTTGAAGCTACAATCACCGGGAGCTTTGATCCTTCCATTAGAAAAGTATATTCCAAATGTGCTGGCAATGTTTTAAGCTCTAACTCTGGTGGTTCCTCAATAGATGGTCGCAATATGCTTTCCTTCAATCTATCAATTTCCTCAAACTTTGCAGAACCTTGCTCAAGATCATTCTCTTCCCTGTCTGATTCTGCATCTGACTTCTCTTCCACAATAACCACATCCTCTATCTCACAAACTCCCTGTACCAAGTTCAACACGCCCAATGAGAAAAGTTTACAACTTTGTTCTTGATAGGAAGAGTCGAACTGAGTAAGGAATGATAAGTGCTTGTGCGATATGAACGCGAAGCGTTCATTCCTTATGTTGAGCATTACTTTCCTCAGTTTTCTACATTAATATGTGTGTTTTTATGATACTTTTACGCAGGTAGGGTTGTGAGGCCGAGTATGAAGGAAATGGGCCAATGTGGATCATAATGCACCTATTTTGGAGGAGATCTTGTTAAGGTTCAAACGCGAAGACATAGGTCAGGTGTGAGATCCTAGAGTGTGTGTCAACCTCCTCGCATTCGAGTGAGCACATCTATTTGGAGGGGCACAAAGGCAGTCACGCTCGAGCATTCCGACTTATGCATATAAGAACAAGAGCCCCGCCAACATGTACATCATTGAAGAAGCAAGTGATTCACGACGTGAACGTGTGCCTGTTTGCGTTACCCCGATGAAAGTATGGAATTGGGAAGTTAATCAGGTCGAAGACTGTAGCAGAGCATTGGAGCAATTACTGTAGCAACACTGTTCACAGTCGGCCGAGAAATCAGAGAAACAGAGAATCCACACGGGCGTGTGGAAATTATCCATGCCCGTGTGGAAATTCCGCGCCCGTATCATCCACGCCCGTGGAGTTGCCCGATTCCAGCCCTATTTAAAGCCGATTCAGCCCCGATTTTGGTATTCTTTTCTCCATCTTTTCCCCAACTTGTGAGAGAGCTTCGGCTAGGGTTTTGAGGGGTATTGGCCAAGGTTTTGCAGAGGTTCTACGGCTCCGACATCGTGATTCCATTAGGAAGAGGGTTGGTAGGGGAGCTTCCATCGAGGCGTATCCTATACCGGACGAAGGAATCCTTGGACGACAAGTAGAGGACTTTCCACAAGACCATCGACTACGACCATCGAGGGGGTTTCTTTATGGATTCATTGCTTTTACATTCGATTTCTTTGATTGTACTAAGCTCCATGGAGAGCTAAACCCCTAGTGGGTACTTGGATGATTGTGAACCCTAGGATGTATTCGTTTCATTGAACTTCTTTATTATGCTTTCAATAAATTGATGTTTATTGTGAGTTCCAACCTTGAATGCTTGATTGTATGAACATTTCCCCTAGAGTGACACTAGGGTTGAGAGTTCTTGTTGGTAACCTTGTGAGTGAGTGACACACCACTAGCGTTTGACAAAGCTAGGTTGGAGAGGGTTGAGAGGTTGAGTCGAGAGGTACAGGAGCGTCCCCTTTCCCCTCCGACGTGATAGATTCTACCTCCGTTCCTCGAGTTCTTTGCGGCCATAATGGAGTGAATGGTCTAAGGGATGAACCTCCGCTGGGGCCTAGTTGCGCGTGCAATGGAGTGAAGCGTTGAGAGGATCTTAGTATCTAGGGCTTAATTGTGGCTAGAGACCTTCCACCTGGACCAAAGGGGTAGGTCTATATTTAGGAAGAGATTAATCACTTGGAATCCCTAGAGCTCATTGCAACTCTATGCGAGTGCGAGGTGTTGAGATTGTTCGATTTCTCCTCCGGGACATGTATAGAGTTAGGCATAGTTGACCTTAGATTTGGGACTATGTATGTAAGGATTTCCACGACTCACCATTGCATTGATTAGGAAGCATAATAGAGAGTTCTTGCACTTGAAGCGATCATCCTAGGTGAAGCATTATCCGAGTACCCCATTCTTTATCGATTGCCTTACCCTCTTCTTACTTTTTGCACTTTCACTTGTTGTTTTTTTATTGTTGAGAATTGAATCAATTTCACACTTATCACTATTGATATTCCACATAGCTAAGAATCAAATTAAGTATTTTCACTCCCTACTCCCTGTGGATTCGACCCCGCTCACCCGGGATTATTACTTCGACAAGCCCGTGCACTTGCGGGATATAAGCAAGGGGATCTTGTCAAGGACCCTCTCCAAACTTTCTTCCAAATAATAGCTCATAGAGGTCAGTGCCGACTTTTCAAACTGAACCAGCACATTATCTAATTCACAACTCTGATCCTGAATTTCATCAATGTAATCAACAACGGCTCCTTCCAGAGGGTGGTTGATAGTGAATTGCTCTTGTACAAAACAACAGGAAGTGGACTGTATTGCAAACAAATAAACTTTCTGTTCTATATCTTCAACCATTCCTATGATTGTATAAAATAATTTGGGTATGTTGATCATTTTCCTAGAATCAAAGAAAGAAAAGCAAATTATAACAATGGAAGAATAAGAAAGTGTAAAATAGAATGAATGATGAATAGCTAAAATAGTAAAGAGAAAAGTGTTTTCAAAATGCCTACTCCCTGGCAACGGCGCCAAAAACTTGACACAACCCCTTTGTGTGTGTGTACCACAAGTGTACGGGTTTGTCGAAGTAATAATACCCCGGTGAGATGGTAGTTGAATCCACAGGGAATAGTGATTAGAAACAAAAAGATTACTACTTAACTAGAAAGAAGATGAGTCAAAAGTGATGTGAAAACAAATTAATGCAAATAAAAATAAGAAAACAAGAAGGAGGCACAAATAAAAGGTAGGAGAGGCAATCGACAATAAATGGGGTACCCCGGACATTGCTCACCCTAGGACTATTGTTTCAAATGCAAGACCAATCATTATGTTCCCTAACTAATGTCTAATGTTTGTGGAGATCCTTAAACACACGGTCTCAAAACTTAAGGTCAACCATGACTAACCCTACACTATACCCCGGTGGAGAAATCTCTCATTCTCGACATCTCACACTATGCTAGGTTGCTTTAGGCTCTAGGGATTCCAAGTGATAAACCCTATTCCCTAATATAGATATAAACCTTTGATACAGGCGAAAGACCCCTAGTCACAATTAAGCCCCAGATATTAAAGATTACTTCAATGCTTCACTCTATTGCTCGTGCAACTAAGCCCCATCGCAGTTCGTCTCTTGGCACTTCACTCTATTATGACCACAAAGAACTCTTGGAACGTGGATGTAGGATAAATTACACCAGTGGGGAAAGGGGATGCTCCGCTACCTCTCGACTCACCCTCTCAACCCTCTTCAATCTAGCATTGTCTAACCCTCATGTTGTGTCACTCATCCACAAAGATTACAAAAATGGATTCTCAACCCTAGTGCCACTCTAAGGGAAAATCAACTCGACAAGCATTCAAGATTGGAACTCAATTAAAATATCAATTAATGAAGTATAATAAAAGGTCAAAGAAACAATGACATCCTAGGGTTTACATGTCTAGGTACCCACTAGGGGTTTAGCTCTCCATGGAGCACAATATAATCAATAATGAAATCAAAAGTAAAGATATTCAATCCATGAATAAAACGCCCTTGGTCTTCACGTCGATGGTCTTGTGGAGTGGTTGCGTTTCCTCCAAAGGTCCCCTCATCAAGCCAAGGGCACAACTCGCCGGATCGGTGCCGACGAAAGCTCCCCCAATAACTCTCTTCTGAAGGAAATGTGGTGTCGAAGGCTGTGAACCTCTCCAAAAGCCTTGCCAAAGCCTCTCCAAACTCTAGCCACTGGCGCCTTCAAAGGTGGAGAAAATATAGCCAAAAGATGGGAAATTTTTTTGAAATTTAGCTAAAATCGTGACTTAAATAGGTCTGGAATCAAGCATCCACATGGGCGTGTGGAATTTCCACACACCCCTGTGAATCCGCAGGAAATGGATTTTAGGCGGCCTGTGAATAGTAATTTGCTATATTAATTTACTACAGTACTCTACCAAAATACTCACTATTCCACACTTTTCATCGAGGCAACATAAATGATCACATGTCTATGCCGTAGATCGCGTTGCATCTTCAAATAATCACACATTTGACGACAATCTTGCTAGCTTTGCACAAGTCAGAACACATGAGTGTGACTACCTTTGTGCTTCTCCGATTGGATATTCACTTGAGCACAATGGAGATTAGCACACACTCACATGCCTTTGAGCATTACTTGTGTCTTCTCATGTGTTTACTTCAAGATTTCATCAACAAATTGCAACCGCAAACTACTTTGGCTTCTATCTTCTATACTTGTCTCTACAACCCTACATGCACAAAAAAACACAAATACAAATGTATTAGTGATAAAATCTGAGAAAAGTAATGCTCATCGTAAGAAAAGAATACTTCGTATAACTAACACACAAGCACTTATTTGCTACAATGGCCAGAAAGCTATAAGGTTTCTTAATGGCCTGGCATCGCTCGAAAGGGCTACAATGGCCAACTAACAAATATAGAAATTACATCTAGCCCTGTCGATGAGGTTACTGATGCTCCTTATAGAGATGGGGTGTGACCAGAGGTAAGCACTCCGGAGAGTGCAGTCCTGTCCTAGTGAGATGTGTTTGCTATTATCCTAGATTGAAGATGTCCACAAGAATAAATCTCCATTGAAGAGGAAGGAGGACGGGATTTCACAAAGTTGAGCATCAATTATGTCCATTGCATATTGAGGGTAACATGAATTGTAATAATGTGTTGCGACATGTGTGGCACAACCTTAACAAAATAAAAACTATTCTCATTTTTTTCACACATCCATTTATTTCTTAGTCTGAGCCAGTATGGGCAAGAAGTATTTTGAGATCTAAACAACAACCAAACACAACACTAAATGACATTATGTGTTATGTTCTACTTGTAAAAAAATAGGGATCCACTTCACCCGGCTTATAACAATTTCCCATATAGATGGTTAAGGAGGTTGTTCACCTTGGGGATGTGCTCTTGACATTAACTAGTAAGCGCTTATGGTTTTGTTGCCCCACAATTGATAATCTTCTTTAGGAAAATGTTCTTATAAACAACTATACAGGTCTCCATGCACATGGGTTGGAAAAAAAACATAATGTTAACTTAACCGTATAAATTTTAGTAATTTGGTAAGTGGAATTCAACTTCCATTTGGTTAATATTATTATTTCAAGTCACATTCCTATCATCACATGTACGGTGTTTTAAAAAACATATCTACATCATAGTGTCCTTGAAAGTAAAGGGATGTGCACTCATGCAGATGGCCAAGGATTCCCCTTCACGAGTTGCTCTCAATTTTTACTAAAAAAATTGGGATGTGCTCACATGTAGATGGTCAAGTGTTACTATAAAATCCATGAGTTAATCCCTCTGTTGTAGTCACTGCACCCTTTTGGTCCCTCTATTACAAGCGTTACTAATTTCATGCTTCTATTTTTTTTTCAATTAGGCAAGTCAAGTTGCCCTACCAAGTGGCCATCAGCTTCTCCATTATATCCTCTTAACATGGCTTAATATATTAAAAAAAATTAATAAATTATAAAAAAATAAATTGTAATATTTTATTAAAATCATACAAAAAAAATTTAAATATAAAAATGAGAAATTGTTTAAATGATCCCCCTAACTTTTCCACCTGAGCAAAAGATCCCTTGAGTTTTACATATCCCCATAAAATCCCTGCTTTTTGAAAAGTGGAATTTTTAGTCCAACGGCTTGTTAACGGGGTTAAATTTGATGGGAATTAACAACAATACCCTTATAAGAATTCAAACAACATTAAAAATTAATGAAATAATGGATGATGTCAAATCAGTTCGTCATTCGAGAATAGAAAGAGAAACCGCTCCTCTTCTCTTTAACTGAGTTCCTTCTTGCTAGCCGGAGATGGTTTGCACGCCGGTGTGGTCAATCTCGTGAGAAGATATAAGGCGGAAAGAAGAGAAGATGAGTGACGTTAGTGTTGTTTGTTCTGTGGGTGCTCGAAGATTTAAAGCGCGGAAGAAGGGGCCGGAGCAGAAGTAAGGGCTAGAGCGAAGAAAGGAAAGGCAAGGAAGGAAGAAGCAATTCACAGGTATGAAGGCCTTGTGACATCTAGGGCCGGTCGACACCCACTTTTTTCCCAAAGCATGTCCAATCTGTGCAAAATGGTGTTGTTGTGCCCTAATTCCAGTAAAAGTTAAGAAAAGATAATAATGTACTTTTTCATGTTCATGTAGTTTGTGTTCAAATTCTCGCAAGAATTAGTCAAAAATGACAATGTTGTTGTTATAGTCATGAGGAGTCAAAATGGCAATGTTGTACACATCTAAGATCATTGTGCAAAGTTCAATTGTTTCATTGTTTAATATATTTTAGTATAACACCAAGGCTCAAAGGAATTCATATTGTGCTTGAAGTGATATTCGAAATTTTCCCTTGAAAACATATACTTGAAATGATGTAATTCATAATCCTATTCAGTTTCACATGAGTATATGTAGTTATAACATATGAAGCAGATATTATTGTGTTCTTGTATGGTATCAACAAAATTTGAAGGCTTACTTAGTATATTAGTATATGTACAAGAGTTGTTTACTTTTAGTATTTTATTGGAACCTTTTGTAGAATTGTTCATCTCCTGACTATAAGGAAATCCTTTGTTTGTGCAGTTAAGAGGACTATGGCAAGAGATTCTGGAAATTTGTTGAATGGCCGATGTTACTTAGCACCACTCATGTCAACCCTCACAGAACTAAGGGAGAAGATGACACGCAAACATTGGGATATCCTTCAAATGACTCCCTTTAGTCATTTTATGGACTTGGAGCCTATAACACAAGAGCGAACTATATTGGACGGGTTAATGCAAGTATTCGATGAAAGGACGAAAATGTTCAAGCTAGGAGAAAGTCATTGCAATTCAGGCCAGAGGATGTAGCATTGATATTGTGCCTACGTTGTGATGGTGAGGCCATAGAGTTCAAACGTAAAAAGGAGCGATGCACACTTGAGGAGCAGTTCTTCACAAAAGGAGTAGACAGAAACAGGGACTGTCTAATATGTACTTTAGGGGGCGTTTGGTTAGATGTAGTTGAAAATGCAGTGGATTTGTATTTACAAATCCTTGTATTTGAAAATTCAGGAGAGTCAAATCAAGTGTTTGGTTGGATGTATTTGTAATGCTGAATCACAAAATTTTGTATTTGGTTGGAGAGATTTTTAATTTAGATTTTATTAAATAATTAATAGAATATAATATATTAATTATATATTATATTATTAATATCAATTACACTATAATCATATTTTATTTAATATTTTATAAAATATAATTATAGTGTAATCAATATTATAAGTAATTAATATAATCAGTAAATTAATTACTAGATGGGATTCACTAGATGGGGTTTTGAAATTCGGTCATTTTGGCCGAATTTCATAATCCCATGACTTTTGGATTTGAAAATACAAAGGAGATTGAAATCCATTGAAACAAACAAAGGATTTCTCAAATCCAAGGATTTTCAAATCCAAGTATTTTCAAATCCGGCCAAACAAACAGCCCCTTAATGAATTTAGTGGATAAGATAGAAGGAGAAAAATAGAGGAGTTTTGTCAAACTACTTCTGGTGTATATCTTGAGATCATTGCTTTTTCCCACAACATCATGTGCAGCACCTTCTTGGTTAGTCTATTACATGAATGATTTAACCAAATTGGACCAGTACGCATGGGCACAAGCAACCCACAAATGGCTTATGGATGATGCTCCTGATGCAGCTGCACGAGTGAAGCTTAGGTATTCTGGGAAGCCATCTGTGATAGGATACCTAAGAGGTTGTGTCATTGCACTAAATGTTTGGTTCAATGAGGTAACATGTATTGGGAAGAAGGTGCATTTTGGGAAAACACCAAGGATCCTCTGCTACAGCAATAACAGTTGCAGAAAACAAGACGGTGTCACAGCATTACCCGAGTCACTCAATGAAACAGAAGTAAGTAAATGTATAGTTTTTCTTTACAATTTTATGTAAACGTACAAGAAAATGTTCATATTTATATGTATGTAGATCAACTTATGTGAATATCTTTAACCTATGTACAATTCAAATAGTTTTAGAGTAAACTATTTATTATCTTTCTAATATGATCTCTAATGTAGAAACCCATTTATATTATTGCTTCTTTATTATTCAATTATTAAAGAAATGGTTAATACTTTTAGAGTTAACGATTGCCATATTTTGCTAGTTTTTTGACTTGGCGCTAGCCAACCAGGCTGAAGGTGACCTCATTGGTCTTGGAAGAGCCGTGTGCACAAACACACAAAGAAGCATGGTGGATTTGACTACTGGTGTGCAAGCATCAGGCTTCAGTAAATCTAGTAAAGCAAAAGCCTCTCTGACGAAGGGTCGACAAAGTTACAGTCATTCTGTCTCATCTAGCTTAGACAGGCAGGTTGTAGATGATGAGATATTCATGTTGGTGATCAATGAAATGAAAGCACTCAGATCAGCAGTTAGTAAACTTTAGGCAAGATTGAATGCGGCCGAGAAGACTATGGATCAACCGGCTGACTCAGAATTGGAATTGGAAGCTGAACCTTTGCAAGGAGAACCGTCTGCCCCACCCCGAAAATGAGTGTAAAAGGTTGTTGTCAAACCCCATAAAGGCCCGGATGATGAACTTGTAGAGGAGACCCAATACAAGAGACCCGTCACACGTGTTGCATTGGCAACAAAGGCCAGGGAACCATGACTTGCACTCGAGATTCCCAAAAAGGTTGCACCAGCAAAGAAAGGGAGAAAAAGAGCTGCACCAACACAAACCACTTCTGAGCCCACTGTAGTCGATGAAGAAACAATAAACGCCGTCGGTAAAATAATAGAGTCCTTTGCAACTTTGAAGGAAGAGGAACTAATGACCGCCAATGATTCTGCTACAACCATATTTTCTGAACATGGTGAGGGTGACAAATCAAAAACTGGTTAGGGTGACAAATCAGAAACTGGTCCGGATGCCAAATCACAAATAGCCCAAGATGACAGCGTCATAGAAAACCAGATAGTCAAACTTGATGTACGAGTTAATTTCATCCCCCCTAAGAAACGGCCTGTAGGTTTCGCACGGTTTGATGAGTTGGAACAGATGACTCTGTCTATTTTTCTCAATACCCGGATTGACAGGTGAGAGCTATCTAAGTTTGAAATAACGCCATTAGTTTAGTTTGAAATAGTGTACGATATTGATGTCGTTCATGTGTGATTCCCATTTGAAGTTCATATATTTACTTCTTAGATGCCATAATTATTACAAACGAACTATTATCTCAATAAGCATTCAGTTATTGTGATTTTGGTTTACTTTCACCTTAATTTATTCTTCAAATTAGTTACTAAGTCAATTTCTTCTTTATTGGTGTATTTATAATTAGCATATGTTTGCATTTGAGGATTTTCTTCGGATATTAATCTCACATTAATTGTCTTTCCTACTTATACTAGGACAATCGTTTGGTCCAACAGTTACAGACATACTTGTCGTGCACATTTGTATGCATTTAAAGATGGTAAGAAGTTGGTGCCGGATGACGTCGTTGATGTTTTTGTCTTAATATTGCAGCATGATATGAAGAAGCACCCAGGCCGTTACAAGATATCTGCTACCATTACCAAACCGCATATCCTCGCCTTATCCAAACAAAAGCATTCTCCCAAAGGGCTGGATGACTTGATTGCCCCTGCTGTGCGTGATTATCCCAATGTGCAACTAGTGCTTATGCAGTTTATACTTAACAAGTACTACCACCTTCTCGTGCTGGATAAGGCAAAGAAAGAATACATTCATTACTCGTCACTTGCAAGCATTGTATATGATGAACCAGCAAATGCTATGGTAATCTAAAAACTTTGATATCGTACTTTGTTTTGAGCTTCTATTTGCATAATTTGGTTTTCATCATTCTTGTAGCATGCATTGTTTGACATATACCTGCAGAAGAAGCTAGACATTATCGAAACAAAGTCTTACCGTCTGTCACATGTGCGAGACTATCCACAACAGAGGAAAGATAGTGTGGATTACTCTGTCTACATCATGAATTTCATGGAACAAATATTACATGGAGATCAACTCAATCATCCCCATGGTGATGTCCCGCTGGTACAGCTTTAGTATGCTGCACGGATATTAGCAGAAGGCATTGCTCGCAACCTGCCAAAGAAGGATGATCCCACCCCACCTCAGATGAGCACACCAAAGATGATGAAATCTCAGCAGAACCAAACGAGAGTTTTATTGTGATAACAGATGCTACAAACTCGCAAGCTACAAGGCCATCAGAGCCAGATGTAACTTCAGTGCCTTCTACACATGCAGATGTGCACGAGACCACATTAGATGATTGCCTCGGGACTACAGATCAGTAAAAGAACAGTTTATGGTAGTTTATGTGTCTCATATGTCAATGAAAGTTTGTGTATTGATCTTTTGTGTGCACAAATGTCAGTGGACTTTGCCTAAACTGGTATAGAACTGTTTATGGAACTGTACTTTATCCATAATCATTGATAGTTGGTTACCATATGTGAATATTGCTCTTTATTACATGAATACCTTCATAATTTTATAAAAATGTTTAGAATTGTTACTAACCGTTTATATTTCGATGGTATGTAGTACAATATGACTTTATAGCTTTATATTTTGCATGAAAATGTTTAATATCTAGACAACACTATCAATATCAAGCCATTATGTTCAAAAATAGTCTACCATACAACTTCATAAGGAGAGATGTTCTACTACTTCCAAAAAGAAATATTTATCTTTTGTCACATTTTTTAGTCTGCGATAACTGCATTACAAGTAGCTCTATTGTTCCCAACTTTGTGACAGCGACTACAACGTAGCTCCCTTACGTTGAATGCTTATGATTCAATCCTCCTACATTTTGGGCGCCCAGATCTTTTCTTTGCAATTGGTGGTCGAAGATGTAGAGGTCGGCTATCATCTTTAGGTTTGTCATCGTCTGGTATGGGAAATATTGGGGTTGCGTAAGCTGCCTTGTATGAAGCAACTGTGTGATATTCAGCCACGAAATGATGAACGTTAGTATCATTCTGCATGATCGCCGCACAAGCATATCGACACGGTAGACCATAAATTTGCCAATGTCGGCATGAGCATGTCCTATCATGTAAATTGACAGAGTTGCTATAGCAGTCAATAACCTCATATTTTTCCCCATTAGAGTGGCCAACAACAAATGACCTACTTTCCTCTATCATTTCCTTAATCTTCTTGTGAACCACAGGACAAAGATGAGTGTCCCATTTCTCACATTGTTGGTGCCGATCATACCTCATGTTCATTACCTTGTACCTATGACACGTATGGATTAGACCAAATATAAACAAATACGTGTGAATTCTACATGGAGTACAATAATGCTAAAGGCAACAGCTTCATAACCATGCAATAATATACATAACTAAACATTTTCATAATTTAATAAACATATAATTAATATAATAATGACTTATCAATAATATTAACTAGTACACACAAATACTAATTATAAAACTTCAAAAGTATTCACAAATCATGAAAAGTAATCTAGAAAAGTGATAACTGTACGAAAAAGCACAGTTGAGAACATCTAATGTCAATCCTGAATGAGTAAATTATTCAAGAATGCAGTTAGGAAGCAAACTAATCGAGTCAAGCATGTTGCACACATGAAGATGGCGTGCTTCTTTTATTCACGCATTAAAAGATTCAGCTATGTTTGAGTACATCTCATCCCATCGGCATCCCGGGAATAAGTAATTACACCAATGTTTCAAGTCTGATTTTTGGAACAACCAGTTATGGTCCTGCACCGAGGTGAGTAAGAGTTTGTTTACAGCATCATCATATTCTGAAGATGTGCATGCATATGCTACACATACAATCAACCTCCAACAGTCATCTTTCAATACCCTCCCTAGATGACTATTTGATTTTAAGAAGTTTGCTTGAAGATGTCATAGGCAATATGCATGTGGGGAAGAAGGAAACACCCTGGTAATTGCATTTACAAGGCCCTTGGATCGATCAGGTATAAACGTAATGATCTTGTCATAGTCAGGTTCACCATATAATACATCACCTAATGTTGATATGAACCACGTCCAGTTGTCATCAGTCTCATCATCCACGATAGCAAATGCCAAGTGGAATAATCCTTCATTTGCATCCTTGCTTGTTGCACCTAAGAGTATGCCACCATATCTCCCAAGTAGATGTGTTCCATCAAGAAATAGCATAGGTCTACAGCCCTTTCGAAATCCATCAAGACAAGCACCAAAACAGAAAAAGCCACGTCTAAATCGCTCCCCATCCTTGTCAATGATCACAATGCTTCTCGGATTTGTTTCAGTTAACTTTCCCACATACCATAATAGCAGATCATAGCTTGTTATATCACTTCCATGGAGAATTCCTCTTGCTAACTTTTTACCCATCCATGCTTGTTTGTATGGCAAATGAACACCTTGTTCACGCAATAAATCCCGTTGTATATCCATTGCACGGTATAGAGGACGATCTCGGAGTTTTTATATTACATGGCTACTAACAACTTTCTTTGATGCTTTTGGATGTGACGTTGTGCCGATACCTCCACCACAAGTATGCACCCCTTGGGTTGTTTTAATTCTAAACATTGGCAGGTTGCCATCTCTTAAAGCATGGACACACCATTCACAACCATCGGCAGCACATGTTACAGTAACTCTTTCTTTATCATTTTTTATGAACTGAATGTTGAAATTCCACTTGATAGCATGGTCACACAAGGCTTCCTTGAATTGTGTTGCACTTTCATAACATTGACCAACTGTGAACATGTCGTGTTCAAAATTGCTTGAAGACTTTGACATTGTTCCTCTAGGCAAATTGGATAACGGTAGGGGGCATTGATTAAATGCAGTGCTTTGTGACAAAGACTCTCTGATTACATCAATACGAATGTTAAACAGTTACTGACATATGTAATGACTATTGTCTGAAATTGAATAGATAATAACATATGTAAACAAAAATTTCCATAAATAAACATTTGGCTGATTATAAAGACAATACCATCAAAACTTACGCACAACAAATGATTTCTATTGAGAAAATAATGCACAAAAAAATGTATAAAGGTGAATTTACATGAATTACTGAGATTGTGAACACTATATAAAGAAAATAAACACTAATTGGATATGATAATTACAATAATATTGATGACACAGAAGAGCCCTCCGTAATTCCATTATCAATCTCGACTATCATATCCACCACATTCTTGTTAAACATACGGTGAATGTGACACATCCATTGGAAGTCGATTTCTGAGCTAATACAAGACATTGTCTTGTGCTCATCTAGCATTAAATACTTCACCCTCACACGGGTAGCTTCAAGGTTCCACCGTTCACATATCTCCTCTACTATCCCATGCAGTTAAGACAGTGAAGTGTAATACATAACCCTCTCCCTTATGCCGTGCAATACTGTAAAATGTATCGATCCCTGGATCAACATAAGCTAACAAAGGTGAGATAAGGATTAAAATGTTCATGAACATATACATTATAAGTTGCACAAAATAAATACCATTACAGAATGTTTGTTTGCACTTTGTTCCCGCTGCAAGCTTTCTCCCCCTGCTAGTCTTCTTCACCTACACCTTCATCAACTTTACTGTCCACTAAGTTCGCCTTTAGATTGAGAAGAGATTGACTCCATTCTTACAAAAAAGCTTGAGTATAGAAGCAATGGGAACAAGAAGCTTCTTCTACAAGAGAACAAGGACAAGCAACCATACTTTTGACAAGACCTGGCGCCATTTTTCCTTCATTTCCCTCTCAAAAACATGCAAGGGTATTTTTGGGATTTTTAGAATATTTCAAGGATCAAAGTAACGGCAGGGACAATGTGGAAATAGAATTAAAAAGGAGGGACTGAACGGTATAAACTTTTGTCAGAGGGACTGAACGGTATATTTGAAAAGTTTCGGGGACTTATAAGTAATTTACTCTATAAAAATATTACAAATTATAAAAATTATTAAAAATTATAAAAATTATTAAAATTTGTAAAACTAATGAAAAAAAAAACGAAGTGCTGCCACGTGTGGTAATGTAATTTTCAAGGTTTAAAACCTCCCACCTCGAAAAGCTAAATTTCTGTCACCAACCTTTGTTCTCCAACTTTAATCCTGATCATTTTTAGTTGATAGAGTTAGAAGAAGATAATAAATACTTTTTAATATTACTAAATATTTTTTATAACTTTTAATTTTTTTTAATAATTTTAGTATTTTTTATAATATTTAATACTTTTTTATAAAATAATTATAAAGAATTAATACAGTTCATTACTTTTTTATAATTTATTTTTTATAAAAAATAAAAATTATTAAAAATTATAAATAAATATTAAAAAATAAAAAACTATAATTATTTTTTTTATAACCTAATCCTGCACGTCGTTAGAAAAGATCAGGATTGTGCTTGAAGAAAACAGGTTGGTGAGTTAATTTAGGGTTTCGAGTTTGGGGAGTCTTATACCTAAAGAAAATATTAAAAAATAATAAACAATAATTTATTTTTATGACCCGATCCTACACATTTCTGGAAAATATCAGGATTGAGCTTGGAGAAAATAGGTTGGGGAGTTAACTTAGGGTTTCGAGTTTGGTGAGGTTCATACCTGGAGCTATAACATATCAATTTTAGTTGTTTGGGGAGTAGTCAGACTCTAATCTTGTCCAAGCTAGTGTAAGAAGCATGTCAATTGGTTTGTTTCACCTTTGAGGGCACCATTTATACTATCTTGGCGAAGAAGTGGCTGAAGAAGGTGGTAGCTACTTTTGACGATATGAATTTAGTGGATGAGTTGAAGCTTAAAGTAGCTATCAGACTGCTGGATAAGAAAGGCAGTGTCTAGTGGGAGAACTTGAGGAGTTGCTCTCATACAGAGTTGACTTGGACAAACTTCTTGAAGGAGTTTGATGAGGACTATTACACTTAATTCAATCTAAACTAGAAGAGGTAGGAGTTCATGAGTTTGACTCAAGGTAGCTGATCTATGGTAGAGCATGAGACTGAATTGAAGGATTCAGCAACATTTGTACTAGAACTGATAGGGACAGAAAAGATGTTGTGCTCGAAATTTAAAGAAGACCTGAATTTAACTATCAAGGAGAAGATGTCAATTACAGGTACTCAGTGTTTCAAGGAGGTAGTACAATAGGCATTGCAAGCTAGGAAGCTAGTGCAAGATGGCAAAAGAGTCTAAGAGCATTTTGTGAAGAGGAGGAATATAGAGTTTACCTAGTTCTCAAAGAAGATGAAGAGTAGTATTACTTTAGAATGGGCGGTAGTTTCAGGTGGTGCTTAGACACCAGTCAAGCAGCGGGCTAGTCAAAGAGATACTAGCAGTGCTCGAGAGGTATTAGCACCGAGACCATCTGGGTCATTGCCTCGTTGCTTGAACTGTAGTAGATTTCATTTTGGTCAGTATTTGTGTTTTCGGCGATGTTATCACTGTGGCCAGACAGGGCATCTTCAGTTAGGTTTCTAGAGAAGAGTCAGGTGCCTAGGACGCTGACATCACCCTTTTCTACTTCTAGTTGACCTACAAATACCCAGATGTGCTCATACTACCACTTCTAGCCTTGCTTATATCAATAGGTCTACTGTTGCTAGTAATATTCCAAAGTAGAGGCACATCCACCCCAGACTAGAGCTCAAACTAGGGTGTTTGTATGACTAATGAAGAGGCTGAAGATAGACCAAATGTTATCATAGGTATAATATCTCTCTTTCATAATGATGCTCTTGTTTTGATTGATTCTAGGCCTGATAAGTCCTTCATTAGCTCAACCTTTTCTTATCTAGCTAATAGGGCTTTTTCCCCTCTTGAGCATCAATTAGTTGTTTAGACTCTTTTAGGGAAAGAGATACTTAAGAGTGTGGAGTTTAAAGGATGTCCGGTTAAGGTTGGTAAGTTGAGTTGGAGTCAAATAAAATTTCTTTGGAGCCCCAAATTTTGATGCTATACTCAGTATGGATTAGTTGAAGAAGTACTAAGCTGGCATCAATTATTTTGAAAGGAAAGTGTTGCTTCAAGGACCTGATGGTCTTGAAGTAGAGTTTTTGGGTGGCAGAAGGATTGTGGCCACTTGTTTGATAATAGCTTTAGCTATAGAGAAATTGTTGAGGAAAGGTTGTCAAGTATAATTGGCTCAAGTTACCGACACTAGAGTCACAAGACTTCAGGTGGAGGATATTCCTATAGTGAAAGAATTCCTGGATGTTTTCCTGATGAATTATCTAGACTTCCTCTAGATCGTGAGCTTTAGTTTGCTATTGAGATGTTGCCCGGTACTGCTCCCATCTCTATTCCACCATATAGGATAGCACCAGCTGAGTTGAGGGAGTTGAAAATGTAGTTACAGGATTTGGTGGATAAAGTTTTTATTTATCCCAATGTGTCACCTTAGGTTGTACTGGTACTTTTTGTGAGAAGAAGGATGGTTCTTTGAGGTTGTGCATAGATTACCGAGAAATAAACAAGTTAACCTTTAAGAACAAGTACCAATTAGAAAGGATTGATGACATATTTGATCCGCTGAGTGAAGCAAAGTTCTTCTCAAAGATTGATTTGAGATTTGGATATCACCAGCTAAAAATCATTGAGAGTGATGCTTATTATGAGTTCCTTGTCATGCCTAGGCTGACGAATGCCCCGGTAACTATTAAGGACTTAATGAACCAAGTTTTACAACAGTACTTGGATAAGTTTGTGATCATCTTTATTAATGATATCTTGGTGTAGTTGGAGAAGTAGTTATATACTAAGTATTCAAAATGAGAGTTGTGGTTTCATGAAGTATCTTTTATTGGACATGTGGTGTCGGGAGAAGATATCTCTGTAGAACCGAAGAAAGTTGAAGTTGTTCTCAAGTGGGAGCAACCAAAGAATGTGGTGCAAGTTCGTAGTTTCCTTGGCTTGGGGGGTTACTACTAGGCTCCTTTGTCACAATTAACCCGCAAAGGTGTGAAGTTTTGTTGGAATGAGTAATGTGAGAAGATTTTCCAAAATTTAAAGA
Organism: Dioscorea cayenensis subsp. rotundata; assembly: GCF_009730915.1. NCBI lineage: Eukaryota > Viridiplantae > Streptophyta > Magnoliopsida > Dioscoreales > Dioscoreaceae > Dioscorea > Dioscorea cayenensis. The sequence continues at coordinate 27,418,208 of NC_052479.1, read as the reverse complement.
ATTGGTTGATTTCAACACTGATTCTTGCTATACCTTATAGTAGGAAGGAATTTGTGGTCTTTAGTGACATAACCTCGAGTTAGATGCTGTAGTTTTCTCTCTAAAGTTGTGTGACACTATCTATATGGTGAAAAGTGTCAAATTTTCACAGACCACAAAAGTTTGAAATATTTGCTCACCCAGAAGGAATTGAACCTAAGACAACACAGATGGGTGGATGATCTAGTGATAGACTATCATTGTAGATGCATTAAGTAAGAAGTCATCAGTGTCTTTGTGACACACCCCTTGCGTGAGTGTCCTGCAAGTTCATGGGTTGTCGAAGCAATAAAGTACCCCGATGAGTGGGTAGTCATATCTATAGGGAATAGTGCTCAGCAGCAAGAAGAAATGCTATTTAGCTCGAGTGAAAACCAAGCTGTGATGAGCGAACAAAATCAATGTAAATAAAAATAAAGAAAATAAAGAGAAGAGCAATAGGAATAAGGAGAGGTAATTGATAAGAGAATGAGGTACCCGGATATTGCTCACCCTAGGACTATTGTTTCAAGTGCAAGACTACTAATTATGCTTCCTAATTGAAGTTTAATGAGTCATGAAAATCCAAAGACACACGGTTCCAAACCTAAGGTCAATCATGACTAACCCTTCCACTATGTTCCGACGGAAAGAAATACTCTCGACGCCTCACACTGTGTGGGGTTGCATGAAGCTCTAGGGACTCTAAGTGATAAACGCTATTCCCTAGTATAGATCTAACCCTTTAATCCAGGCGAAAGACCCCTGGTCATAATTAAGCCCTACCACTAAGGATTACTTCAACACTTCACTTTGTTGCTTTTACAATTAAGCCGCAATGGAGTTTGTCTCTTAGTACTTCACTCTATCATGATTGCAAAGAACTCTTGGAATGTCGAGGTAGAACAAATCACATCGGAAGGGAAAAATGAATGTTCTGCTAGCTCTCGACTCACCCTCTCGACCCTCTCCAACCTTGCTTTGTCTAACTCTCATGGTGTGTCACTCATCCACAAGGATTACCAAGATAGATTCTCAACCCTAGTTTCACTCTAAGGGAAAATTTATACAACAAGCATTCAAGGTTGAAACTCAATTAAAACATCAATTAAAGAAGTAAAACAGGAGTCAATGAAATAAAATCATCCTAGGGTTTACAAATCCAAGCACCCACTAGAGGTTTAGCTCTCCATGGAGAAATATACAATCAACAATGAAATCGAAGGTAAAAGCATGCAATCCATAAATAAAACCTCTTTGTAGTTTGTATCAATGGTCTTATGGAGCCGTCTCGTCTTCTCCAAGGGTCGCCTAGGTGATAAGTTCTTGTGTATTAGTAATACGAAGTATTCTTTTCTTACAATGAGCATTACTTTTCTCAGATTTTATCGCTAATACATGTGTATTTTTGTTCTTTTATGGATGTAGGGTTGTGGAGGCAAGTATAGAAGAAAGAAGCCAAAGTAGATCGTTAATGCACTTTGTTGATGAAATTTTGGAGAGAACAAATGTAAAGACACAAGTTGTGCTCAAAGACATGTGAGTGTGTGCCAACCTCCGTTGTGCTCAAATAAATATGCATATTGGAGGGGCACAAAGATAGTCACACTCATGTGTTCTGACTTGTATAATGCTAGCAAGATTGTCATCAAATGTGATTTTATTTGAAGATGCAACACGATCTACCGCATGGACGTGTGCCCGTTCATGTTGCCTCGATGAAAAGTGTGGATTCAGGAATATTTTGGTGGAGTATTATAGCAAATCACCGTAGTAATTTACTGTAGTAGTTACTGTTTACAGGCCACTAAAAAATGAATTCCTGCAGATTCACATGGGGGTTTAGAAATTCCACATGCCCGTGTGAATACCCGATTCCAGCCTTATTTAAGTCATGATTTCAGACCGATTTCAGGATCTTTTTTCCCCATAGTTTGGTCATCCGTTCTCCATTTTTGGAGACACCCGCGGCTTGGGTTTGGAGAGTCTTTGGCTAGGTTTTTGGAGTGGTTCACGACCTTTGACAACGCATTTTTTTGGAAGATAGTTATTGGGGGAGCTTTCATCGGTATCGATTCGGCGAGGTGTTGCCTGGGCTTAACGAGGGAACCTTTGAAGTAGATGTGGCTACTCCACAAGACCATCAACACAGATACCAAGAGGGTTTTATTCATTGATTGCATATCTTTACTTTCGATTTCATTATTAATTGTATTTTGCTCCATGGAGAGCTAAATCGTTAGTGGGTTCTTGGACTTGCAAACCCTAGGATAATATTATTTCTTTTACCTTTTATTATTCTTTCCTTAATTGATGTTTTAATTGAGTTCCAATCATAAATGCTTGTTGAGTTGATTTTCCCTTAGAGTGACACTAGGGTTGAGAATCCATTTTGGTAATCCTTGTGGATGAGTAATACACCATGAGGGTTAGACAATGCTAGATTGGAGAGGGTTGAGAGGGTGAGTCGAGAGGTAGCAGAACGTCTCCTTTCCCCTCCGATGTGATTTATCCTACCTCCACATTCCAAGAGTTCTTTGCGGTCACAATAAGAGTGAAGTGCTAAGAGCCAAACTCCCCTGGGGCTTAGTTGTGCAAGAAACAGAGTGAAGCGTTGAAGTAATCCTTAGTATCTTGGGCTTAATTGTGACTAGGGGTCTTTCGCCTGGACCAAAGGATTAGATCTATATTAGGGAATAGGGTTTATCACTTGGAATCCCTAGAGCTCAAAGCAACCTAGCACAGTGTGAGGTGTTGAGACTGAGCGATTTCTCCATCGAGGTATAGTGTAGGGTTAGTCACGGTTGACTTTAAGTTTTAGGACTGTGTGTTTAAGGATCTCCATAACTCATTAGGCATTAGTTAGGAAATATAATGATTGGTCTTGTACATGAAATAATAGTCCTAGGGTGGGCAATGTTCGGGTGCCCCACTTTCTATCGATTGCCTCTCCTATCTTTTATTTGCGCCTCCTTCTTTTTTTCTTATTTCTATTTGCATTGATTTTGTTCACATCACTATCGATTCATCTTCGTTCTAGTTAAATAGCAATCTTTGTGTTTCTAAGCACTATTCCTTGTGGATACGACTACCCACTCAGCAGGGTATTATTACTTCGACAAACCCGTGCACTTCCGATATTTATAAGGGCTGCAATCGGACATCCACATGGGCTTGTGGAATTTCTACACGGCCATGTGGATTTCTAGAACTTGTTTCTTGCGGACTGTGAACAGTAACTACTACATTAATTGTTCTATAGTAAATTGCTACAATACTTCACCAAAATACTTCCGATTCCACTCTTTTCATTGAGGCTGCATGAATGGGCACACATTCATGCAGTAGATCACGTCTCTTATTCATTGAAACCACATTGAAGAAATTCTTGCTAGTATTACTCAAGTCAGAACATATGAGTATGACTGCCTTTGTGCTCCTCTACTTTGTGTATTCGTTTGAGCACAATGGAGGTTGGCACACACCCACATGTCTTTGAGCACGACTTATGTCTTTACGTTTGTTCAATCCAAGGACTTCATCAATAAATACATCCATGATCTACTTTTGCTTCCTTTCTTCCAAAATTGTCTCTACAACCCTAAATGCACCAAAGAACACAAATACACATGCATAAGTGATAAAATCTGATAAAAGTGATGCTCAATGTAAGAAAAGAATACTTCGTATTACTAATACACAAGCACTTATCAAACTCTTCCACACTTAAGCTTTTGGTTGTCCTCAAGCAAAAATAAAACATTAAAGCATATAAGAAGGAAAATTGAAAGTGCTTGGCCTTCGGCTCACCAAAAGCATGTAAAAGTGGCATTCTACAAGTAAGGAAAAATTCAAACACTGAGTAAGAGGAATCATTACTCTATCTAAAAACTCAAATGAAAAGACAACAAACCCGATAATGTGTAAGTGTGTGTAAACTCACTCACTTCAACCCAACATGTACTCCTCAAAGTTCTTATTAAAAAGGGACTTATTTATATACACAAAGAAAAGTTAGCAGCTTTACACATCCTCTAAGGTAGCCCTTTCCTAAGCGGCCGCTAAGGTGGTTTTCACACTTTCGAAGTGGTAGCTCTTTCTACCGTGGTAGTAGCTTTCACTCATCCCATGAGATAGCTCTTTCTCTCATTAGGGCACAACTAGTATCTAACTTATGATAGTAGCTTCATACTTCATAGGTGGTAGCTCTTTCCACCCCTAATGCACAAAAAAAGACATTATTTTTTTTATTTTTTTTAAAGAATTTCAACAAAATTAAAACAAGAACAAGCTAAAATATTCCCATAAACTATAAAGTTGAGATTCCATAAGGTTTCATAAGTGAGTAGTGCAACAAGTGTTAATCGGGCAAAAATTCCTAAAAATTCAAATGGCTAGAGAATGATAGTACTCAATGTTCAAAATTCTCCTAAACTTAAAAATACAACCATTGCAACTAAGGTGAACCGCCATTGGCTACATGAGCATGAACAATAAAAGCATAATTACAGAACTTGTGCAATGTGAACTCCCTCCATACTTAAGATATACATTTCCCTCAATGTACACATGCAAGCACAATAAAGAAGTATAACAATCAAAACATATGTGTGGAGATGGGCAATTGAAACAAAACTCCCCTGAAGGCCTAATTGTACGTTTGATGGAGCTAATTTCATTGAGAGTTGAGTTCCAACGAGTTATGGAGCACACACAGTTATGTGAATACCACGTTGACCATGCCCATGACTATGTCTCAAATCCTAGACTCACAAAACTATCTGACGCATATATAAGGGGGTTCATTGAAGCTCAACAAAAACAAAATAAAATCTAGTCTATAAAGATATAGAAATGAAATACAACTTGAGGCAATTGAAAATAAAAGATAAACTCAGAAGGACTGAGTAGTACAAGTCCAAATAAAAATACGAGAAAAAAGAAAAAAACATAAAGACCAATAAAGATAAAGATGCCTCAAGCATCGGTGTCATGTGGTGCTATCTCTACTGGTGTTGCTGGTGATGCTGCTAGTGCTGGTGGTGGTGGTGATGGAGGTGCTAGTGATGCCGATGCAATGCAGGGTCTCATCACAAAGGGAGAAGTCGCATCTCACTCTAGTAGCTGCTGTAGAATGTCAAGACGCGCCATCACCTCTGTGTGGTTCATAGCCTGTGTCACACGAACCTCAGCTAAATCAGCCTGGAGCACTCCTACAGCACTTTCGAGCCTCTCAAAATGATCATGGGCTTAAGAAGGAGAGAATATACACACTAGAGGTGGCTCCTGTGCTGTGGGAGGTGACTCGGTCTCCATCTGCTCTGGTTGCCACTCGAGAGCAAGCTGTGAACCGTCTGATGCATCACCCTCTCCCTCGGCTGCCTCTTGTGGGGCCATGATTATCACGTAGATGCCATCTCTATATATGCAGATCATCCTTATCAGCTGCATGGTCTCCAAGCCGAGGCAAGATGATACAATCATCTTCTAGGCCCCTCTGATCGCGTCTATTAGGCCTATCCCCATGATGAGTTGAGTAATGTACGGGCCTAAAAAGAGCAATCCAACTCTGGCATACTACCCCTGATGATGCACGTACTCGCTGTGATGTGTCCCAGGTGGAGTTGCTCGCTTTGTACCATCGAAAAAAAATAAAGCAGCTCTTGGTGACTCAACACCCCTGTACTATCACCACGGCAGTTCACTAATCGGCTAAGAACGATGTCGATATAGAGACAAGCAGGCCGAGAGAGGCATATCGCCTTGGAGACTCCCGGCTCAGATCTGTCCACGGCCACACGATTGCTCGTATGTGAGCTGAGGTGTCAAGCTGCTAGAGTAATCTATTGGCAGCTGCTCATACTCCTCTGTATCAATGAACACTGTCGAAGGCTTTGAACTTAATGGCATCGATGCTGTCGAAGCTAGAGTACGAGCGATCGAACTCAAATGAGGTGAGCATCTCTAGTGTCAATATGTAGATAGCGGGCTCTCGGATCGACAATAGATACCTCCAGCTACCCATGGACAATAACTCGTAGACCTTGTCAGCCATCTCATCCCCCAACTAAATCTCTCTAAGTGAGCTCACATCTGGGAAACAAGATTGGCCGACCTTGATCTTCGACAATCTCTCAAACCAAGCCTGATGCTTGGGTATCGCAAACTCCATGTGCTCTGGTGAGGGCTGTCGGGGATGCTTGCTGGCTTTTTTCTTAGACCTGGGAGCCATACCTGCAGGAATCAAAAAAGAAAATGATCAAATCAACCTTAAAAAGAGCTTCTATAGGAATCCACACGGTCAAGTTCCCAAAATCCTCCAAATACATCATAAATTAATTCTAAAATCACTCTAAACTCATTCATCAACCATTTAAGCATGAAATACATGCAAAATCAACACAATAAGTGAAAGAAATGAAGATTGGGTGAATATAAGAGAAAAAGAAGCTTACCAATGAAATGAGAATGAAAATCTTCGAATGCGGCCGGAAAACAACCCAAGAACTCTATAAATAGACGGTGAAGGGTCGGGAAGGTGAAAAGAGGTGACTTTTGAGCATCTGGAAGTTATAGAGTGAAGGGGCGCGAGTCGGTTTTAAAGAAAAATCATGCCTCTTGGCATTCTGTGTATCCACACATGCGTGTGGAAATTACCCACGCCCGTGTGACTCCCATAGTGTTGTTCACATGGGCAAATAAAAGCAGCTGTGTGCTCTCGGGATAGCCATGACTCTCTCTAAACACATCCACAAGGGCGTGTGAAATTTCCACATGCCCGTGTTCCTGACCCACAGGGGCACCCACACGCCCCTGTGGCTTCACTGTCCTCCTGAGTAAATGGCAAGTGTTCCACACGCCCCTGGAGAAATTTCACATGGGCATGTGGATGTTTACAGGGGTACTCATAGGGGCACTCACACGCCCCTATGTGCTTTCAGGATGGTGGAGAAGTTTCTACAGAATTTCACACAGGCGTATGGAAATTACCCACGCCTGTGTGACATTCACAAGGTCATTCACAAGGTCATCGACAGGGACATACACATGTCCCTGTGTCATCTCAGGATGGAGTCTGAATACTCTGCAGAGATCCACAAGCCCATGTGGAAATTATCCACGGGTGTGTGACCGTCACAAGGTTGTCCACAGGGGCACTCACACGCCCCTGTGTCGTCTCTAGATGAGCTCTGAATGGAAACACACACTCGTGTTGAAATTCTACATGGTCGTGTGTCTTCTCTGGATGATTCAGAAAACATTACAGGCTCTGCAGAAAATTTCTGCACACTTATACACATACAAAGATTGCATAAACAATGAAAAACTGACTAGAGACTCATTAAAAATAGCTCAACCGACCCAAAACTTTGCCAATCACATGTAAACACACTATAACACCAATGATCTATGAGAAAAACATAGCAACAACATGTAAAAAAATCAAGACACTAACACTTAAGTTCTTATTCATGAAAACTAGAACTAAGACATAGAAAAACAGTAAAAACTTAGGTTGCCTCCCAAGAAGCGCTTGTTTAACGTCACTAAGCTTGACGTACCTGACCTTACATCACGAGGGCTCATAATTGAAGGTTTCCCTCTTACCTACAACTTAAAAACATGATGGACAAAATTATTTCAAGGTAAAGGGAGAGTTATCAAGCTTGTTACCACACAAGCTTGATAACTCTCCCTCTACCACAAGGGTCCATCACCCTTACTCCATGCATGCACATCCCTATTAGCCTTGTGGTGCTTCTTATGATGTCTCCTCGCTTTTTCCATCTTTCAGATCATTCTTTTCATCATCCCCGGAGTCGGTTGTAACTTGTCCTCTAGACCAAAAGATAAGACTTCTTCATTCTTGACTTCTTGATGTAGCAACTCCTCAAATGTGTCCGGACACATCATTTTCTGCACATATTCATCAACTAACTCATCAGTGGTGTCAAGGAAATACAAAGTATCATCAAAGTCAAGAGAATGTTGCAAGGCTTCGGCGAGGCGGTATGCCAATTTATCATGACCAACTCGTAATGTCAACTCCCCACCGTCTATGTCAATGACGGCCTTGAAAGTATGTAAAAATGGTTTCCCAAGTATCAATGGAACCTTGGCATCTTCATCAACATCCAACACCACAAAGTCTACAGGAAATATATACTTGCCAACTTTTATAAGTACGTCTTTAATGATGCCCCTCGGATGTCTAACTGTTCGATCGGCCAATTGAAGTGTTATCTGAGTGGGCCTGGGCTCTCCCAATCCTAGCTTCTGAAAGAATGTGTAAGGCATGACGTTGATGCTACCCCTTGAGTCCACCAATGTCTTCTCTTCACCCAAATTATCAATGTTGCATGGGAAGATAAAGCTTTTGGGGTCATTCTTCTTGTTTGCGTATTCTTTTGCAACATCGCAGAATATGAAGTATTAAGAATCACAAATACACTCTTCTCCAACTTCCTTTTATTGGTCAAGAGATCCTTGAGGAACTTTGCATAGCGAGGCATTTGAGACAATGCCTGCGTAAATGGGATGTTGATGTGAAACTGTTTGAATAGACCCAAAAACTTCTTGTATTACTCATCATTTTGGTCGTTCTTCAAACTTGAAGGGTAGGAAATTCTTGGCTTGTAAGGTGGGGGTGTCACCTCCTTCTCTTTAGCTCTCTTCTCAACCTCCATGACCTTAGGTAACTCAACTATTGTCTTCTTATTAAGGACCCTACTCTTAACTTCATGACCACTTCTCAAAGTGATCACTTTCACATTCTCTCTTGGATTTGTCTCCATGTTGCTAGGCAAACTCCCATGAGGTCTTTCCGAGAGTGACTTCGCAATTTGGCCCACTTGATTATCTAAGTTGTGCAATGATGCTGTGTGGTTGCGAAGTGTGGCTTCAACCAATTGAAATCTTGTATCTAATGATTGAATGAATTTGGTCAAAGCCTTATCTAGGTCGGTCATCCAGTTTTCCAACCCTGAAATTCTATTCTCCATGTTCAAGGCTTGTTGTTGTTGTTGTTGGAAACCTGGTAGTGCCATAGTCTTCTATTGCCTTAATTACTCCAAGAAAGGTTTTGGTGGTTCTTCCACCCTGAGTTGTAAGTGTTGCTATATGAATTTCCTTGGCCTCTCATTGCATTACCTACAAAATCAACCAGTTCCACAGAAGTGGTACCACCAGAGAAATCGAGCAATCAAATGGAGCATGTCCTCCCCCACACCTAGTGCAACTCATCACTGCTACCTCTCTAGGAGAAGTTAGAGTGTCTAACTTTTTGCTCAATGACTCAACCTGGGCCGCCAATGATGTGACTACATCAATCACATGAAGTCTGGCTACCTTATTTCTGTCCTGTGTATTCCACTAATAACTGTTCATAGCCATTTCTTCAATAAGATGTTAGGCTTCTTAAGGGGTCTTGCTTCCTAAGGTACCTCCTGCTGTAGCATCAAGTAACTGCTTTATGCTTAGGTTCAAACCATTATAGAAAGTTTGAATGATCATCCACTCAGGGAACCCATACTAAAGATATTTCCACAGGTGATCCTTGAACCTATCCCATGTCTCAAAAAGAGCCTCCAATTTTATTTGCATAAAAGAAGATATTTTATTCTTGAGCATCACAAATTTTCCAAGAGGGAAATATATGGCAAGAAAAGCTTCTACCATCTCCTCCCATGTAGTGATCGATGCTCTAGGTAATGAATGTAACCATTGCTTTACTCTCTCATTCAAGGAAAACGGGAAGGCCCTCAACTTGATAGCATCATCCGTAACACCATTAAACTTGAGCATGTCGCACACTTCCAAGAAGTTCCCTATGTGATTGTTTGGATCCTCATCGACCAAACCATTAAACTGTATCGACTGCTGTAACATCTAGATGAAACCTAGCTTGAGATCAAAACTCTGAGCTATGATTGGTGGCAGCACAATATTACACCTCTTGCCAAGAACTGCGGGTCTGGCATAATCTGAGAGTGTCCTCTGCTACTCATACTGTTCTGCCATATTATCAGACCCTTCATCTTCTATATCAGCTTGATTTGTCTATTCTTATACAGGTTCTTGCTCCGTCTATGATTTCTTCTTCCAATTTCTAGATCCCCTTCAACAAAAGTTGAAGGGTTTTCTCTGGTCATAACCTGGAGCTGCAACTAAAGAAAGAAAACAAATTAGAATGATGGAAGAATAAGAAAGTGTGAAATAGAACAAGTGATGAATAGCTAAAATAGTAAAGTGCAAAACAATTTCAAAACGTCTATTCACCAAAAAAAGGCACCAAAAAAACTTTGACACACCCATTTTTTTATTCGCAAAAATGCTTCCAAAGTACCCCGTGAGTGGGTAGTCGTATCCATAGGGAATAGTGCTCAGAAGCAAGAAGCAATGCTATTTAGCTCGAGTGAAAACCAAGCTGTGATGAATGAACAAAATCAATGCAAATAAAAATAAAGAAAAGAAGAAGAAGCGCAATAGGTATAAGGAGAGGTAATTGATAAGAGAATGGGGTACCCACACATTCCTTACCATAGGACTATTATTTCAAGTGCAAGACTACTAATTATGCTTCCTAATTGAAGTTTAATAAGTCATGGAAATCCTAAGTCACACGGTCCCAAACCTAAGTTCAACAGTGACTAACCCTTACACTATGTTCCGGTGGAAAAGAATACTCTCGATGCCTCACACTGTGTGGGGTTGCATGAAGCTCTAGGGACTTCAATTGATAAACTCTATTCCCTAGTATAGATCTAATCCTTTGTTCTAGGCAAAAGACCCCTAGTCACAATTAAGCCCCAGCACTAAGGATTACTTCAACACTTCACTCTGTTCCTTGTGCAACTAAGCTCCACTGGAGTTTGTCTCTTAACACTTCACTCTATCATAACCGCAAAGAACTCTTGGAACACAGAGGTAGGATAAAGCACATCAGAAAGGAAAGGGGACGTTCTGCTACCTCTCGACTCACTCTCTCGACCCTCTCTAACCTTGCTTTATCTAACCCTCATGGCGTGTCACTTATCGACAAGGATTACCAAGATAGATTCTCAACCCTAGTGTCACTCTAAAGGAAAATCAATACAACAAACGTTCAAGGTTAAGACTCAATTAAAACATCAATTAAAGAAGCAAAACAAGAGTCAATGAAGCAAAATCATCCTGGGGTCTACAAGTCCAAGCACTCACTAGGGTTTTAGCTTTCCATGGAGCAATATACAATCAACAATGAAATCAAATGTAAAAGCATGCAATCCATAAATAAAACCCCCTTGTAGTTCGTATCAATGGTCTTGTAAAGCTGCGCCGTCTTCTCCAATGGTCCCTTGTCAAGCCTAGGGCATACCTCGCCAAATCGGTACTAACGAAAGCACCCCATATAACTCTTCTCCAAAGGAACGCAATGTTAAAGGCCATAGAACCACTCCAAAAATCTAAGTAAAGTCTCTCCAAACCGTAGCCGTGAGTGCCGTCAAAGGTGGGCAAAAGATGAAAAAAAGATCTCTCTAGAATACTCAAGTCACAGTATTTAAAGGGTCTGGAATCAAGCATCCGCATGGACATGTGGAATTTTCACACAGCTGTGTGGATTTCCAGAACTTGTTTCCGGCAAGCTATGAATAGTCATTTTACTATAGTAAACTAATACAGTACTTCGCCAAAATGCTCCCAATTCCACTCTTTTCATCGAGGCCACATGAATGGGCACACATTCATGCAGTGGATCACGTCTCGTCTTCATTGAAACCACATTGATGACACTCTTACTTGTATTACACAAGTAAGAACGCATGAGTGTGACTGCTTTTATGACCCTTCACTTTGTGTATTCGCTTGAGCACAATGGAGGTTGGTACACATCCACATGTCTTTGAGCATGACTTATGTCTTCACATTTGTTCAATCTAAGAACTTCATCAACAAATACATCCATGATCGATTTTTGCTTCCTTTCTTCCAAAATTGTTTCCACAACCCTAAATGCACAAAATAACATAAATACACATGCATAAGCGATAAAATCTGATAAAAGTGATGCTCAATGTAAGAAAAAAATACATTGACGGACCGAAAGGGCATATTGCCTATAGTAGAGAGACTAATTAACTCAAGGATTTTAGCAAAATTTTAACACCCTTTCCGCCACCGTTTTGAAAGGACAAAAATTTGGTGCCAACTTAGTTTCTAATAAAAAAAATCAAACAGATGTTAAACAACTAATAGTTAGAAACACCATAAAACTAAATCCAATAAGCAAAGAAAAATTAAAATTGATCATTACAAAATGTTTCAAAAATATTTAGTAAGAATAAAAAATTATCTCTCAAGACTCACAAAATCTTTGGTTTCTTTTTAGTAACACTTGACCATCTACATGTGAGCACATCCCAACTTTTTATTAAAATTTGGGAGCAACTTGTCACTGGGAATCCTTGACCATCTAAATAAGAGCACATCCCTCTTCTTTCAAGGACACTGTGATGTGTGATGATAGAAATGTGGCTTGCAAGAATAATATTAACATAATTGAACTATAATTCCACTTACCAAATTACTAAAATTGATACTGTTAGGTTAACATTTTGCTTTTTTCAACCGGTGCGCATGGCGACCTGCATAGTTGTTTATAACCACATTTTCCCAAACATGATTATCAATTGTGGGGCAAGAAAACCATAAGTGGTTATTAGTAAATGTTCAGAGCGCCTCCCCGGTGAACAACTTCCCTAACCATCTTTATGAGAAATCGCTATAAGCCCGGGGAAGTGGATTCCTATTTTTTTTACCAGTAAAACATAACATATGATGTCATTTAATGTTGTTTTTGGTTGTTGTTTATATTTTGAAATACTTCCCACCCGTACTTGCTCAAACTAAGAAATAAAGCATAATTACTAGTCACATCATCCTCATTATGCAATGGACATAATTGATGCTCATCTTTGTGAAATCCCATCCTCCTTCCGCTTCAAGGGAGCTTTATTCTCTTGGGCATTGATCTAGACTAATAGTAGCCACATCTCACTGGGACGGGACTGCACTCGGTGGAGCGCTTACCTCCGGCTATGCCCCATCGATATAAGGAGCATCATCAACCTCATCGAAGGTTCTAGGTGCAATTTCTGCAATTGTTAGTTGACTGTTGTAGCCCTTTGGATGGATGCCAGGCCATTCTGGAAGCCTTATGGCTTTTGGCCATTGTAGCACTTTGGAGGGATGCCAGGCCATTCTAGAAGCCTTATGGCTTTCTAGTCATTATAGCCCTTTGGAGGGATGCCAGACCATTATGGAAACCTTATAGCTTTTTGGCCGTTGTTGCCTTTTGGAGGAATGCTAGGCCATTCTAGAAGTCTTTTGGCCACGTTGCCATTGTAGCCTTTGGGGGGAATGTCAGGCCATTCGGGAAGTCTTACGGTACCATGGTCAAGGATGAGCAATGCGGCGAGGATCACGAGGATGAGAGAAATACAAAACTTAGCCATTTTGTTTTTTGGTTTTACAGAGAAGCCAATGTGCCCTAGGGTCTTAAACACTTTTCCTCTCCCTCTCACCAACACTTCTGACTGACACTCAAGTGGTTGATGCATAAATAGCCATTCAAGGAGCAAATTTAGCGCTTCACAGATGCACACCTAAAGAAGCTTTAATTGTGTAATCGGTTACTACAGTTACTCTAACGTAATGACCACTGATCCTTGCCGAAAGTGATGGCACAGGGAGTTTTGTTTCCAATACCACAACTTTGATTTCAATTATGGCTCTAATCCAACATTTACACACTATTTAATAGGCCATCTTAAAAGAGAACTAATTTGCGTTTAGTTCACAACATCTAAATAAAACCCAATGAAATTTTAACAACACATAATAGTTTGAGTAATATCAATATAAATGAATTACAAGAGATATCATATAAAAGGTGTATCTAAAAAATGAAATTTTTATTAAGACAATCTCATGAGAATATAAAAAACCAGAGCAAACTTCAAAAGCATTAGTTTTTGCTAGTTTTCAGTTCTGCTACCTGTATGGAGAGGTCTTCGAAGGAGTTAAAAACTATTATCTGTAAATGTTCCAAAAGAACCTCTCTTAAATCGGTTCCTTGTGGTATTAGTATCGATGGTTTCACTTTCTACTCTTATTTGCAAACCATTTAATATCTCTAAATCTTTTTCTTTGCTCTGTATTTCCTTCATCAAACCTTTGCTTGTGCCTATAAAATGAGATTCGGATATAGAATGTAGAGATAAGGTTAAAACTTTTGGGAGTTCTAAAAGAAATTGGGGAAGTATCACCGACTTGCTTCACTGTAAGTTGTTCAACTTGACCATGGAGCTGCTTCTCCAATAGCTTTTCTCATTGAGCTACACATGAAAGAAATTTTTAATATATTAAAAAATATGAGATGATTACTTTAATCATATAGATTACAGAATCACTGGATAAACAGACAAAAAGAGAAGTAGGAAAAAGTCATTACCTTTCTCCACTAAAACGTCTTGTGTTAGTTAAGATATGGGAAATACAGCTGCGCTTAATAGTAAAGTTAGTGATAAATGTTGGGGTTTTGCCTGAAATGCAATAGTGAAAAATGCAGAATTTACTGTAGTAATGTAATGTAGCACTGTTACTCTTCATATGCGGCCGGTATACGGGCGCACACTTGCTCGTGAACCTCACTAGCGAACCTATGCGGGCGCAAGCTTGCCCGTGAGCCTTTCTGTCTGCGAGGTTACTGTAGCACGAGTAATGTAGCACCAGTACTGTAGCAAAAACATTGTTCACATATAGGGTTCATGCGCTCGGAAACACGCTGTGAAACTCACTGGCGATTTTGTGCGGCCCGTATGCAGCCCACATAAGCTGCAAAACACCTTCAATAGCTCCCTTGAGGCTTCAATGCTCCTCCCAAGGATTGTACAAGGCTTCAAGGGTTCAAAACAACTCATAAAATGCTATCAAACCCCCCATTCGTGTTAGAATGAGATGAACAAACATACAACAACACAAGAAACGATTTTTAGCGTGGAAACCCTACAAATCAAGGAAAAACCATGGAACTCTTTAGACTCTCTTAAACATGTTTCCACTATGTTGACTTATGGGATAACACCAAGTTCTCTCTAGCTCACTAGAAGAATACATGTAAAGAACATGAATTTCACAAGAAAAGAGATTCAACACTCATACATCATCCATACACTAGGATGGTTTACAAAAGGACCTTAAGGAATGAGAGTTAAGGGATCAAACCAAAGGATTAGGAGAGATCCGGTGATGAAGCCTTCCAATCTTGCTTTCTCCAGGAACCCTAGCTCCACCTTCTCTTCCTTAGATGATGCCCTTTCACCTTTTCTCTTCTTTTCGCACAAAAAAACTGTGAATCGTCACACTCTCATTCTCATCAAAGATGAGAGCTTTTACCACTGTGAAATTCCCTTCAAGCCCTCCTCCATAAGTCAACATAGCTTCATTTTTTTTTAAACCATGGGCCAACCCAACAAATGGGTTGGACCCAACAAATCTCCCCCTTAGAACCATTTGGTGGGTTCTACCAGTCCTGCTCTTTCCCGACATGCTTCAAGCTTCTCCTTGGACAATGCCTTGGTGAACATATCGGCCCCATTCTCACGAGTGTGTATCTTCTCCAAGTACAACTCTTTCGCTTCAAGAACATCTTGAATCCAATGATATCTAACATCGATATGCTTGGACTTCGAATGGAATGTTGAATTCTTTGAAAGATGGATGGCGATCTGATTGTCACAATAGACAATACATTCTCTTGTTGCATACCCAATTCTTCAAGAAACTTCTTCATCCACAAAGCCTCCTTTGCAACCCCTCGAGAATTGCAATATACTCAGCTTTCGTGGTGGATAATGCAACACATCTGCAGCTTTTGATCGCTAAGAAACAGCTCCCTCGCAAAAAAATCATCATGAACCCTAAAACTGATTTTCTGGAGTCCACATCTCCTGTTATATCTGAATTTGTGTACCAATACAAAAAATGTTCACCTTTACCAAAACACAAACATACCCAGGAAGTACCTCTTAGATACCTCAATATCCACTTCACTGCAGGCCAGTGTTCCTTTCCCGGATTTGAGAGAAATATGCTCACAACGGGAATAACATGAGCAATATCTGGCCTCGTACACACTATGGCATACATCAAACTGCCAACAACGGATGCATAAGGAACTCGGCTCATCTCCTCCTTCTCTTTCTCACTTGAAGGACATTGACTTGAGCTAAGTTTAAAATGACCTTCAAGTGGAGAACAAATAGCCTTGGAATCCTTCATGTTGAACCTCTCAAGAACCTTGTCAATGTATTTTTCTTAAGACAACCACAACATCCCATTCATCCTGTCACGGGAGATTTTCATACCAAGAATTTGTTTAGCTGTATCTAAGTCCTTCATAGCAAAGGACTTTCTTAACTGTCTCTTCAGGTCTTCAATCTTGCTTGCATCACGACCAACAATAAGCATGTCATCAACATAGAGTAGAAGAATATTGTAGTCATCATTTGAGTGTTTCTTCACAAACACACAATGATTAGCAGATGTTCTAGTATATTCTTGAGTCATCATAAAGGAATCAAACTTCTTGTACCACTGCCTTGGCGCTTTTTTGAGTCCATACAAACTCTTTTTCAACCTGTACACTAGATTATCTTTTCCCTTGACTTTGAACCCTTCTGGTTGCTCCATATATATTTCCTCCTCTAAATTACCATGAAGGAATGCGGTTTTCACATCAAGTTATTCCACCTCTAGGTTTAGACTAGCAGCTAAACCAAGCACAACTCTGATGGATGACATCTTCACAACTGGAGAAAATATTTCTTCAAAGTCAATACCTTTCTTTTGATCGAACCCCTTCACAACCAGACCTTTGCCTTGTACTTTGGTTGTGAGCTATTACTTTCAATCTTCAACTTGTACACCCACTTGTTCTTAAGTGTTTTCTTGCCCTTAGGAAGCTTCACTCAAATCATAGGTGTGGTTCTCACACAAGGAACTCATCTCCTCCCCGCATGGCTCCAAACCACTCCCCGCTTCTTCTCATGTTGCATAGCTTCCTCATATGTTTTTGGCTCTCCCCCATCACTGAGCATAACATATTCATTTGTACTGTATCCGTTAGAGGGATGACGGTCTCTAGTAGATCTTCTCACTTGGGTTTTAACTGGTGGTGCTGGAGATGCTTCTTCAATTTCTTCAACTAGCTCCACATCTTCAACTGGAGGAACTTCATTTCTAACAATCTCATTTCCATTTTCTTGTACATCTCCCCCTTGAGCTGAACTCTATATAGGTGAAGGAACTGGATCAACACTAACAGTAATCTTAACTGAGGAATTAGAGGTCTCACCCTGCTCATCAAGATCAGTCATTTGGTCTGCTAGAAACACAACATCTCGGCTCCTGACAACCTTCCTGTTAACTGGATCCCATAATCTGTAGCCAAACTCCTCATGACCATAACAAAAGAAAATGCACTGCTTTGCTTTGTCATCAAGCTTGGACCTTTCATCTTTAGGAATGTCAACAAATGCCTTGTAGCCAAATACTATCAAATGAGTATAGGAGATATCCTTCCCAGTCCACACTCTGTTAGGCACATCACCATCTAGAGCTATTGATGGAGAAAGATTTATCATATCCACTGTAGTCCTCATAGCTTCCCCCCAAACGGACTTAGGAAGCTTTGCATGAGAGAGCATGCATCTGATCCTCTCTTCAATTGTTCTGTTCATTCTCTCAGCCACGCCATTAAGCTGAGGTGTCTTGGCTGGAGTTTTCTCAAGCCTGATGCCATGACATCTACAGTACTCCTCAAATGGCCCTCTGTATTCACCACCATTATCTATTCTCACTACCTTCAACTGTTTTCCTGTCTCCCTTTCAACCTTGACATGGAGATCCTTGAAGACATCAAGCACTTGATCTTTGGTCTTCAAAACAGTTGCCCAGACCTTCCTTGAATGATCATTAATGAAGGTCACAAAATAATGTCCACCCCCAAGTGTTTTGTCCTGCATAGAACAAACATCAGTATGCATCAAATCAAGAATATGAATAGAGTTTAACATTGAAAGAAACACACTAAGTGTTTTGCACAGTCAATACAAGCTTATTCAAATAAAACCTATGGCCACAACAAACAGGACTTATTACATGCTAATTAAATTGACGATGGCCTAACAATCCCTGCTAAGCTATCCGCCACACACCCCTACTCCTGATCTGAAAAAAATATCAACAATATTTATGAGCTTGACCACCCAGTAAGCCCACTAAAAATATAGGGATCACTTCAAAATCATAATTTATCAGAATGCAAACTCAACAAAACAAATTTATTGCAAGTAAACACTGTTGTCAAAAATTGAGCATATAGGTCCCCCAAACAACTATTGCCAAAACAAAATCACAAAATTCATATATTTACCCTCGGTGACCCGAGACAAAATTTATCAGAAGTCATATTTTTACTCTCGGTGACCAGAGCCAAAATTATCAAATGCTGCTATTCTTCACCGATGGCAAGCAGTGGGAAACTATAGTTTCACGATCAAAATATATGTCGACATAGTCACTGTTTAACCCCCACTGACAGGGTTATTGCATAGTTAATTGGGGACTAGTTTCTATGTCAAAATACTTCCTATTGACAAAACAATAAACTAATCGGGCAAATTACAAGACATTTACAGGAACGTGATCCCATTTTATCAAATGAAAATAAACCAGTTAATGTAATCCAAACATGAACAAATAATAAAAATAATAATATTCGCTAATCAGAAATTAAATAAAATACCTGAAATTCAGAAAATAAATAATCTGAATTTAAATAAATGAATTAATCATAAACTAAATAAATATTTGAAATTCAAAAATTAGAAAACCTGAATTTGATGAAATGAATTAAAAATTCAGATTTTAAATAAAATATCTGAAATTCAAAATTAAACAATCTGAATTTAAACAAATGAATTAAAATTCAGGAATTAAATGATCAGTATTTTTAACTAAATATTAAAGCTTTAGATAAATTTAAATCAAAATAATATATCATCAACATGGAATCTAAATTAATTTTAAAATAATTCCAAAAATAATAATAACTGAATGATTTAAAAATACAAATAAATAAAAAACAGTACTTTTCTCAAAAATTCCAGATATTCAAAAACTATAGGATGCACATATAATAAGATTTATATGTGGGATACTTACCTGATATTCGCTAAACTTCCAAAATCCAAATTGATCCCCAACTCAAGAAAACTCGACTCGAACACTAAATCAAAGCTCGACGAAGGACCCTAAACCCATTGGATGATTACTTGGGAGAGCAAGAAAATGAAGATCAAGAAGAACCTCACGCTCCTCTTCCAAGTCACAATTTGAAGCAACCAAAGGAGAAGGTTATATGAACTAATGCCAAAGAAAAAGAAAAAAAGGATTCAATGTTGAAAAAAATTTGGAGGGAGGTCCATGGAAGAAAGAAGAAAGGTATCACTCCTCCTCATCCAACACCTCAAGGAAAGAAGGTACAATTTTCACCTCTCTTTACTCATGAAAAATGTGAAGTTCATTCATTGATGTCATTGAATTTACCGGAAAGAAACAACAACAATTCATAGGTGACTGGGGGTAATTTCTCACTATTCGAACCCACGTAAGGTAATCGACAAGGTACGTCAGGCTCGTGACGTTAAACAAACGTTTTTTGGGAGGCAACCCAAGCATTTGGGGGTTTATGTTCATGTTTTCATGTTCTTTGTGTTCATTTTAATGTTCTTTTCGTATTTTCTTAGAGTTTTGAATTTGAATAAGTCCATGCTCACATTGCTTTGTGTATCATTATTATCGTCTAAGTTGTGTTTACTCATTTTTTCTTAATGAGAAACATGTGTTTTGGTTGTCATTTCATGCATTAGATCAAACTTTTAAGCCATTATTTCATGTTGGAGATGTTTTAGAACACCTTATGGCCATTCACATGCACTTTG
This sequence comes from Dioscorea cayenensis subsp. rotundata, assembly GCF_009730915.1. NCBI lineage: Eukaryota > Viridiplantae > Streptophyta > Magnoliopsida > Dioscoreales > Dioscoreaceae > Dioscorea > Dioscorea cayenensis. Next base: position 27,398,145 of record NC_052479.1, on the reverse strand, counting down.
AGAAGTGTTTAAAACCTTGAAATTGAATTCAAGGGGCATACGGCCTTAATGAGGCCCTCATTGAGGCCGTCTGCCCCATCCAAAGAGAAACACTTAGGGCATGCGGCCTTAATGAGGGCCTCATTGAGGTCGTCTGCCCTAAACTAAGAAAATGAGCTACTTCATATGGCCTTAATGAGGCCCTCATTGAGGCTATATGAAGTCAGGTCTCTTATGTTTTTTCTTGCCATCTTTTCTCTATCTCTTCACTATTCTTCTTCTCCAACCGAGTTCTTCCCTTTATTCAACATCAAACCTTGGCCAAATTTCATCCTCTCTTGTTCTAGATCATCTCCTAACCCCTTTTAGAAGTCGATCTAGTGATTTCATCAGAGCTTCACTCTAGTTTTCTCAAGTTTTTGTCAGTAAGAACTTAGATAACTTAGTTTTATTTTCTCCATTTCTTCTTGCTTTATTTGGTTTGTTTGTGGAATTTTTCAAGCATGGAGCTTGTCTTGTGTGATATGAACATCATGGTTATGTAATATCTTGATTTTATGCACAAATTTTTCGATTTTCATGATGATGGGGAACCCTTGCAAGATGAATAGTGTCCATACGGCCCCCATACGGCCGTATGGACCCTATTCACTTGTTTATTTCATTTATCTTGCCTTTTTAGTACCACATTCTGCATTCTCTAGATTCCTTTACTCCTTATATGATTTATTCTTGATGTAGGAATGCCGAACGTCAAGAAACTCACCTCCAAATGACCAAGAAATGATTCTCACACCCCTGAAGAACCCCATTTCTCTAGTGCTCTTCACAAAGAAAGATACGACATTTTGAAGACCAAACCTTTTGGTACCTTTCGTCATATTGAGTGGAGTATTCTAAGGGAACTTGGGTTGGATGAACAAGTGAAGGAATTATTATCTCATAATGGTTGGGCGAATTTGTTCTCAATTGATGATCCAACTTTTTGCCAACTTACATTGGAGGTGTTGAGCACCTTTGAGGCGAAGCAAGATGAAAGGAACGTCATCACTTGAAGACAAGGTGCCATTCGATTCCAAGCCTTTGGAAGGTTTCATAAAATGAATCACATGGAATTTGCAAAATACTTGGGGGTTTATGATGACGAATTCATTAGCATATCGCTGCTTAATCGACTCCACATTGATTATCTACCATGCATAAGTGCGGGCCAGTATTGGACTTCCTTAGAACCTAGTGACACCAAAAATACTCGGAAAGCTACTCGTATGGTGAACCCTATGCATAGATATGTTCATGCTCTCATTACACATTCTATTGGGGGTCGGAAGGATAGTACTGGAGTGGTTAGACAATCCGACTTGTTCGCCATGTATGGCATTCTTGAGCAGCACCCCATTCATCTTGGGCACCTTGTAGCCAAAGCATTCATTCATCAGGGTCAGTGAGTTTTTTTGGGAGCCATCTTTGTAGGACCCTACATCACTAGATTGATTCACGGTATGAACTTGTTGGACCGCACTCGAGGTATGACTATAGTCGGGGATGTGGCACCTCTTGGAGCGCCTATCTTGTGAGCAATTGGGTTATTAGAGTAAATAGTGGCACGTACAGACTTGCTCGACACTTGACCATGGGAGAATCCTGTCAGCGCGAACCAGATGAGTTATAGTCCGAGTCCGATGGTTCACCTACTCATGCTACTCCTGGCACTTTCTTTCCATCAGACTTCGACTCTCGTTTAAGGTTATGGAGGATGACATTCATGCTATACGTCATGAGTAGCGGATGCGAGGACCGATTTACCAAATTTTAGAGGGTCAGCTCTAGCTCACAGAACACTTCAATCAGTTCATCATCTCCTCCCATGGATCATCCTCACAGGCCATTACCGCTTCCTGCTCCATCGCCCCGCCATCTTCAGCAATGTTTGATGATCTATTTCATTTCTAAGCATGGACACTTGTTTTATTTCTGTAGTTTATTTGTGTTACTTTACTTTCTGCATGTGTGTTTGTTTGATTTTAATAAGTTAGGAAGGGGATGCCCTATCAACCTTGTGTAAGACCTTCTTACTTTATCTAGTTTGTGTGTTTGACTACTCCCTAGTATTTAATTCTTACAATTTAAATTTTTGTTTGGAATGATGATGTTCCTTTATGCCTTGCAGGGAATTAAGGGAGCTTGGTGAGCCTTTTCCACATTTCATGAAAGCTGGACCCGACATGAACAGCTAGCAATACCTTCTATTCGGGTCGCACCTTGCCCTTTGCACAAGATGAACCGGGGAAGTTCGTTTTCACCCTTCTCTATTGTTTTTATGGCACATATTGTCTTGTTCTTCATGATTAGTGTACATTGGGGACAATGTACAACTTTAGGTGTCGGGATGGGTGTATTCCATGTATTAGGGTTATAATATGCATGCTAGTGTTACCCATGATGGCTTATTCATTCTTGTGAGATTCTTCTAGCATGGATTAATGATTGATGTAAGTTACATATTTGTTGTTGGACTCTATTGAATCCTGTTTCAAATCTAGTACTGTCTTGTGCACTGAATTTTTTATTGATGCCCTGGGAATAGCCAACATGGCTACTCTAACTCTCTTATATGACTAACACACAACTTTGAGTATTTGGACTTAGAATAATAAGTTCTATCTTTCAATGAACTCTTAAGAACATCTAAGTCTTGTTGAGCTAGCCCTAGTTTTGTGGCATGCGAGTAGTCCCGAAGATGCGATCTAGGGTGAATGCAAAAAGAGTCTATGTCAGCATTCCTCTGCTAATGAAGCATGAATGCGCCTATGTAGAATATAATCGAGTAGTTGGGTGGCTCTTGTGCCTAACCAGCATGTGCACCCTCCAGAAGATTTTTTGTGCAGCTACGTTAGTCGGACTTGAAAAAAAAATAAATAAATAAATAAAAATGAAATGAAAATAAAAACCCTAGTGATCTTGTTGACTACCTACTAGAGGTTTTGAGAAGGAAAAAGGAGTTAGTTCAAGTTTAAGAGTTAGAAGGATCTTACTTGTTCATTGAAGTAGCACTTAGCATGTTAAGATTTAGTACTCTTTGTTTGTGCAGTGCTTAGCATCTAGAGTTGTACTGATTGAAGTCAGCAGGCTAGACCAGATCAAGGCAGATGAGATAGAAGGTTCACACACATGATACAGACATATAAGAGGTGAGACAGGATATTTCTGTTGTGCTTACTGTTTGTAACTCAACATCTGTGTGTCATGATCCATTGCTTGTAGAGTCTTGTATTTATGTAAGCCAAAGGTAATACATTTAG